>NW_014542192.1:126388-234385 GCF_000741045.1 Vigna radiata var. radiata
CGGTCTTACCGGTTTTACTACTTGCACGACTTGGTACACTTGCCAAAGTCTTAACACCCTATCAGACACAATAATCTTAGGAATACCATGCAGTTTTACCATAATTTTAACAAAAACTTTTGTTACTGACTTGCTAGAGTAAAAAGCCTTTAATGGAGAAAAATGGCCATACTTTGATAATCTGTTAACGACTACTAATATGATTGTAAAGCCACTGGAAGAAGGAAGACCTGTGATGAAATCCATAACAATGTCATCTCAAATCTTCTTTGGAATGGACAAAGGTTGTAATAAGCCTGTTAGAAGGGTATAAGCCATTTGTGCTTGTTGACAAACCAAGCAAGTTTGAACAAATTGTTGGACATCTTTTTTCATACCCTTCCAATAAAACTAGATTGAAATTCTGACTAAAGTTCTGGTAAAACCCACAAACCCCCCAATCAATGAGCTATGAAATTCATGTAAAATATGCTGAATCGTAGCATGAGATTTAGGAATAATCAATTTGCCCTTCCAGAAAAACAAGTTGTCATGCATTGAATAATTAGGATTTGTAGGTTTATTAAGTAAACATAAGTCGAGAACAACCTTTAGGTGAGTATCTGGGGAAATAGCTTCCCTTAATACAGGCAAAATTTGGAAGGTAGGTTGAGACCAGGCCAAGAAGTATGATCTGCAAAGCAAATATGCAACAATATTGTCTTTTCCCGACTTATATTCAATGGTAAAATCATATACTAATAATCTGTGCAATCACTTTTGTTGTTCTAGGATTTGAATAGCCTGTTTAATTAAGCTTTTCAAGTTCTTTTGATTTGTTCGGATCACAAATCAATGCCCCATTAGATAATGACGAAACTTCGCAATAGCTTCGATGATAGCATAGAAAAACATAAAAGAGAAAATCTCTCCAATGATAAGTTTGAAAAAAAAAAAGATATTTTTATGAAATAATGAAATCAAGGACAATATTATAAATTACACAAGAATATTAATTTGCTTTTATAAAAAAAAAACAACTCAATATAATAATAGTAAAAAAAAACAACTCTATATAAATTACACAAGAATATTAATTTTGCTTTTATGAAAACTAATAATATTATTAATATAACAATATTAACACGACAAGGCAACTATATATATTATGAATATTGATTATTTTATACGCGTTAAATTTTTAACTTGCTAATTGATGAATAGTAGTAAAAAGAACATTGCAGTTATTATACTTTTTCGATTAAATTAATTATCATTACAGCATTTTATTTGTATTATACATACTTTCGCAAGTTGTTTTTTTCCACTGAATAATTATATCTCAATTGTTCAATTGTTAATTTGGAACTATAAATAATATGAGGTTAAGGAAAATATGTCTCCAACTAATCCACAGTAAAAAGTAAAACAAAAAAGTGGGAATTTGATGAAAAATGAAAACAAAGAAATAACAGCCGTTGTATTTGAATCTGAACATTTCCTGTCATTTATATCCAAAAACCGTCTATTTTTAAACATTATGTCACTAATGGTTTCTACTTCTAGTTTTCTAAAATATACTATAAAAGGATGAACTTTTAAACATTATATTTTAGTAATAATAGATTTTCATGATTTTCAAAATTACAAATACAATTCATTATTCAAATAAATGGATCCAATTACTTATTAAATCACACATGATTAAATTTAATTAATAATGAATTCTAACCAATATACGTAATAATACATGTGATTAATAATGAATTCTAACCGATATATGTAATAATACATGTAACCATTAATAATAATATATCTAACAATACAATACATGATATTAATAAAAAAAAATATTACATTGATTCAAATATTATCAAACCTCATTAATGTAATATATATGAACCAATGTTAGAAAATAATTTGGTGAATAATATGTTGATAATGCAGTTGCTATCTCCTCTACAATGTATAAGAATAGATGAAGAATTTGTAAAAGACTTACTCTCTAGTAGATATAACAGTTATGGCTACTTCAATCCAAATACTGCTAAATTCCTATGGCAACAAATTCATCACTTCGCTTTCACAGAATTTAAAAAAAAAAAAATGCCAAATTGGAGTGTGAGATACAACAAATACATGAAAGTATCTTATATCAGATTATGCTGCTAATGAAATGTTCATTTGGTCTTTCAGAGTATATTATACAAAATCTCATTAGCTTATTAGGTTAGCATCCAAGGTTGCTGCATCAGATAAATGCTGCTGCTTTCCTGCTATTATTATCTTTGTTATATTATTTATATTATAATTTTCAAGTTTTAATATTTTTTTATTAGGTTATTTGTATTATTTTTTTGATAGAAGAAACCTGTATGTATCTATAATATGTATTTAAAAAAACCTACACAACGTAGACAAAACAAATACTAATACACACTCACAAAGAACCTTTCACTAAAACTAGAAAAAATCAGTAGTCTTCAAAATGGGAAAAACTTATTAAAAGATAATATTATAGTGTAAAAACACATACCTACATTCTTAATTAATATTCACATAGAAATTGCTTGACATAATTTAATAGATTAATATATTCATTTGATCCTAATGATTTCTTCTTCTTCTTTTGCAAAGGTTCATTTATTAAAAAACAAATCTTTATTTTCACTACTACAAAAAAGTGCATAGATAGCGCTTTTTTTTATCATAGATAGCGCTTTTTAAGCGCTATCTATGTCAGCGCTATCTATTAATAGATAGCGCTTCTAAAAAAAGCGCTATCTATTGATGTCTGATAATAGATAGCGCTTATTTAAAAAAGCGCTATCTATTGGTGACTGACAATAGATAGCGCTTATTTAAAAAAACGCTATCTATTAGTGACTGACAATAGATAGCGCTTTTTTAAATAAACGCTATCTATTGGTGACTGACAATAGATAGCGCTTTTTTAAATAAGCGCTATCTATTGATATTTTTTTTTCAAAAAAAAAAAAAATTTTTTAATAAAATATTTTGAAAAATATAAAATATTAATTTTATTATGTACAAACATCCGCTATTTATTGGTTTTATTATACAAAAAAATATATAAAATATTAAGCAAAATATGACAAAGACAAATGTCTCAAAAAGAATATTTATTAGTATGAATAAAAACTATTGGTACAATAATATTATAAAATATATTGTCGAGTCATCTAGTACATGTCATGACATCATATTACTTCATAAAACAATATATACAATCATAGCATGTATATCCTATTTGTACTTATAGGCATGTATATCATCATAACATAACATATAAGATGTATTAATTACATATAAACACCAATATTCTCTAACTTTAATGATTTGATTGTCACGAAATGATTGACATCTGCAACTAGAAAAGGACTGCAAGAAAGAAAAATAATATAAAATTAGTCAATCAAATTTTGTATTACAAATGAATTATGACAATGAAAATAACTTACATTAATTGGAATTGTCCCTCCTTCACAGTATGTGATAATTTTCATCATATATCGACACAAGTAATATCCACAATCATTGTCGTTGAATAATTTGGACACTAGATAACCAAAAGTAGAAAACATCATTATAATTTGAACATAACAATAAACCAGAACTCTAATAAACTCTTAACAAATTTAGTGTATAACAAACAACTACATACCATATACAAGTTTAAAGTCCTAATAGTAACTAAGTCATGCTTTCATTTTATATTTATCAATTTATTTATTACCATTATAAAATCATAACAATAATAACAATCCATAAAAGTTATACATGTAAAGTTATCTTTTATGAAAGTTGTCTATTGATAGTGTCAAATTTTCTTATTGCGTAGGAGATTGAGATTGAATTGAGAGTGCATTTTGAAAGGATATAATTTTAATAATGTAGATCGGGACATTTGCAAAAGGGCACGCACTACTGTTGTTTGGATGCATCATGCACAGGCTTTGTTTTTTCATTTAACCCTTTTCTAATTCCCTCTGCACCTAACCCAACAAAGGGGACCAAAGATACTATCTTGATCAAAATACAAATTATTTGAGAATTAAAAGGAGGGTCATAACCTGATTAAAAAATAAGAATTCTCACTAAGTCACGGGCTTCTTAAGCTTTTCCAGTTTGAGTGACTTCATCTCTTGAATTACATTTTTCAACTCTGTTATAAGAGGCATTGGTTTACGCAGAAAAGATAAGGCAAGCGACAAGTGGCTGCCACAAACAAAATCAGCTTCCAACCAAGCAATTATGGCAACCTACAAAAAAAATTAAAAAGTGAAATCGTATGTTGAGAAATGAAACATCCACAATAAGAAAAAACTAAATATATAGGTCCAAAAAGTTTGTTCATTAAAAATAAGCTCTAGTGGAGCAGAGAACAATGAGTATGACAAAAGTTATAACCATATTACAAGAAATCAAATGAAACCGATTTAGTTCTTGAAAATATTTTGTATGAATTAAGTAAACATGTTACATGTCCTAAGTCTAAATAAAAGGAGTTCATCATACACGTGAACTTTATCAAGTTATATAATAATCAGAATGGGATATTGAAGTTGCTAAAATAAAATAAAAATAAATAAACTCTTAAAACAATAATGGAAGATATCAGATGTAATTTATCAGAATCAAACCTGTCGGTGGACCATTCTACTTACTGAATGTTCTAAATCAGAAAACACCTGCAAAAAATTACAACCATAATCAAAATAATATAATTATACATTACTAGATACTAAAATTTAGATCAATAGATTATGGCAATTCTAAACTCTCAGGTTGCATTAGTGTTGGACCATTGTATCCATAAAAATAAAAATAAGTAAATGATGGCAAAAGCATATAGCTTCAAATCTCTAAATGAAATCGACTAGACTCAAAAACTAATTATAAAGATTTCAAGGGAGAGAAGGACAAAGGCTTTTCTAATAGAAATATAATATTGAAAAGGAAGCACACCTTTGCCATGGAAGTTAAGATATCAACCAAGAAAAGATTTGTAAATGATATTGCCTATTTTAATGAAAACAGATAACAATTAGATCATATTCAAGCATAGTTCCAAGTTCCAACACTGTGCTAAAAGCATCAATTCATAAGGTACAAAGTAAAGCCAAGAGCAAGGTTTTGGCTCAAACATCAAGTCTTACGAATATCAGTAAATAAAGAACAAGAATAATTTTCTTTTATGCATCAAAGTTAAACATTGCAACAGTTATCACCTATCTTGAAGGAAAGTTCATCATGAAGCCTATTTGAACGTTTTTGTACATGCACATAGTAGTATATCTTGATGGATGTACGACCTGTCGAGACAAAGACTGCGATAAACAGAGTGTTTAAGGATCTACACAAAATAGTAAGTGATGACATTTCAAAGGGATCAAAGTCATAATTGCCACAAGGTGGATCTTGACTGAATATGTTAGAGTGGCCAAAATAATTAAAAGACATGCCTAAAATTATTGAGTCTTAACACACACTCATTTAACAGAAGAAAAAATAGAAAAAAAAGGAGTGTAGAAACCTTTTTTCCCATCCAACTAAGATGTGTTACTAAGATAAGCATATATCATTTGCCCAACATTTGTAGTTCTGTTAGGAAATCTCCATAATTCGGCAGAGATCCTTTGTCCCTCCAAACTAGTCTATCACACTGAAAAGATTTCCCAGAACGATTCAGGCCGTACCAAGGCACCCCTAGACTTCATTTTTTTTTCCTTTGTGCTACTATTAAGATTATTTTCCATTCAATGACTTCTGCAACATTAGTGCTATGAAAATCCTATAAAAAGAAGAAATGTCCTTCTAGATGCAGACATAAAAGGAAAAATGTCACAAAAAACTATTTCCTTCCAACCTTTGTTGCGTAATTCAGAAATCGCAGTAAAATTATAAACATTAAGATTAAAAGTACAAGCTTCTGCATTTTGTTCCAAAAAAAAGAAAAAAAGCTTTTTGACACATTAGACCAAACAAGCTTCAGGGTAAAGTAAAATTCAAAACTAATATACAAAAGTTGCAATTATAGACTGGACAAATGATAATAAATAATAATAAAAATACAAAACACTCAAGAAGCGGAGCATATAAACAACTTACCTACTAATAATATCACTATTGTAATTACAATTAGAAGCAACCTAGTTAAGTTACACACAAAAGCAGTTTCATAGAATGGAAATAAAAGACACCCTTACAGTATTATTCTCTAATCAAAATTAGAGTTGAAGCTCCAACTTGATAACCTATAGACATTCGTGCAGACCTTTACAACGTAGATTATCAGGGTCAATGTCAAGCCCCAATTTCTATAAACGATTATATAAAATTTTCCCTCTAATNAAGATGTCTGATTGGTTCACCATTTTATACACAAAGTTATTCTTTCTAGCTCGACAATAAAAGCGATTAGTGCCAAAATTAAACAGATTACCAAGCAAACCTTAAAATTGAGAGCAGGCACGTGAGTGTTACATTTTAGGGTATCCGAGTGAGTCATCAGAGGCTTCGTGCTCGCGAAAGTTGTTTTGGATTTTGAAAACATCGAAGAGAACGACGACGGCGTGGTAGTGGAGAAGCATCGGAAAGGGCAGAAGAAGAGGCTTGGTCCGCGAGCACGATGTCATATCATCTTCTAGGGAATTGGCTCCACCGAATTTCTGAGTGATGCAATTGGTTTCAATTGAGCATGCGGGAGCGACATTGTTCGGAGAAGGTGAAATGAAACCCTAGCNAGCGCACTGACAAGGGTAGGGTTTCGGGTCTAAGCGATAGCATAGTGGCAAACGTGAACGAGAAGAACCCAGAGATAATGAGAAGGAAAGGAGATAACGGGGAAGGAGAAGAAAGAAGAACCCAATGACATGAGAAGCAAAGAAGAGAACCGAAAGGAGAAGACAAGATAGAATGAGCAGACAGGATAACCCGTGAAAAATTCCACATGGGAGTGTTTTTAATTTTTAAAATAAAAATAAATTATAATAGATATATTTTTTAAACAAAACGCTATGTATTAATAGTTGAACAGATAGCGTTTTTTTAAAAGAAATGCTATCTATTAGTCTATTTAATAAAAAAATAATATTAAATACTTATAGATAGCGCTTTTCTAAAAAAAGCGCTATCTATTATCAAAGTTATAGATAGCACTTATTTATAGCGCTATCTATAGACAGTTTTATAATAGTGTTTACACTGAATAATTGTATAACGTTATTGCAAATAAGATAAATAAATTGAAACATAGAAGGCAACATTCACGTATTAAAAAGCTGTGGCAGATAATATTTCACAGTAAAGACATTACAATATGGCAAATGTAAGAAGTTTTATCATTTTACACAAAAATGCCAAATCAAATATTCAGTAGCTCGTGCATGGAAATAACTATGTAGCACTGTTTTTAAGGTGATGATTCTCTTAGCCTTCTGCACAAACTGTCATTCCTCATCAACGACATCTGTGCATTCCTCATACTGTCATATGCATTGGTTTCCATTTAACGAGGTGAAACTTTAATGGAAGCATGCGATGTCGTGACAGGATTCCAAGGCAGAGCCCATTATTGGAAAAGAAAAAAAAAGAAACTTAACCATTCGAATTCTCCTTCACTAGTTTTTTTCAATTGAATAATTGTTCTTCAATTGTTCAATTTGGAACTATAAATAATATGAGGCTAAGGAAAACATGTCTCCAATTAATCACTATTTTTTAACATGGCTGACGACCCTTTCATCATGAAGAACATCAACCGCGAGAGAAGGCACATGTGGATGACAAACCTTGCCCATGAGAATCAGCCAGTGAACCTCAGAGCCACAATTGCTGGAACAAAGCAGTTCGATGCTAAGGGAAGTATGACATCCCTTCAATTTTATGAGAATGACAATCCAGCTGACAATCTAGCTTTTGGATTGACTTTGCACGAAGCCGCTCATGCAGAGACCAATATCGAAGCAGTTGGGGCTACTCTCTCCATCATTACACAGTCGTGGTCAGGCGTAAGGGTTGTTATGGATAAGGCATGCTCCTTTGCTGGCATCAGAATGATCAGTGTCCATCTCCCGTCAGAAGCTGAAGCTTACTGTATCAATCCTGCAGAAATTCTTCTCTATAGCACAAATGAGATGATGATTTATAATACCTACTTTATGATGCTTCCTTTTATGAATGTATCAAATAACAATTATGAAGAGTCCTTTAACCGCTGGATCACTGAATTGAAGGCGATTGTTGGTGTCCCAAATGATACTGATATTCGACCCGTACTCACACTAGAGAGAGCAGCGAATGTTCGACAGGTATTAGGAGCAAACATCAAACTCTGTAGGACCCTTATCAAATGCTTTATTGATGAGAAACAAAGAGGTGGAAGATGGGAGAGATGTGCCGAGTATGTACTTGATATTATATCTTGGAATGTAATGAGTGCTTACCGTTCGGTTTATGAAAGCCTAATGTTGACTAATTCTCCAATCTTTTTCAATCGCATGATAAGTGAAGAAGTGATCGCACTAGCTGAGCTACTGGATGCAATGGACAGAACTCAGTATCCTCATTTCTTCCCCTACTTTGGCACTCTTGATGATGTTAGTAAGCTGGAGAGATCAAGATTTCCAATATTACACTCTGTTGCTATGATTGTCAAGCAGCATACTAGAGCCCCTTCCGAAAACTATTTCGCGCTGCCAGTGACTAATGACCAGATCCCGCTCGTGCTAGAGTTAGTAAAAGAGCACATGATGACGACTGGGATGTGGCAGGAGGAAGTGCCAATGGAGGAGACAACCTATAGGCGCCCTGCACATCATGATGCAGGAGGCAATGCTAATGAAAGATATCCTATTGTTAACTGCAAGAAGGAGAAGGGAGTGCGCATGCTTAGATGATAACCTAGCCTAGACTTTATAGATTATGTGGAGGCTTCAAGCCACACATCTTTTGAGTGACCTGTTGCAATCACGTTTTAAATAGCAGAATTTAGCTGAGGATAGAGTATTCCTTTTACATTTACCTAGTTCATATCTTTCTCATATTTTCTTCTTGGAACTTTCCAATCAGTGAATCTTAAGTGATACCAGGCATATGCACCAATGTGAAACATGAATGGTATGTTTTTAATCTTGCGTCTCCCTTAGGCAAACCACAGTAGTTAATTTTGGTTACTTCTTTGTGATTTTCATATTATAATACTTAGGTTATTTTGTTTAATAGTTGATTAAAGAGTTAGTAGCATTAAATTATTATTATTATTAAAATATTATATAGGTTAGCTAAAGGAAAATATGTCTTCTACGGAAGCATATGATGGGGATTTGGAAAAAGGTTATAATTAGTGGGTTTATAAGTGGCATTATTTGTTCCATAAATCTTTTAAATTTAGTAATACCAAATCAAACATTACAGTAAGTATCTTCTTAATAAAACATCAATTACAAATTTATTATATAAAATAATATTATACTTTACGAGTTATTTTTTCTTAGTAACAAGCTACTAACACAAAAAGTTATATTATTCCTAGTAACCTATTTTCGTATATAATACACTATCTACACATAAAAATTCAAATTAAAATCTGATCACATTCTAAAAATCCTAACAGAACAAATATTTTGTATAAACATGTATTGAACATAAAAAATAAATAGACATCACACGGAAACCAAAAATCTCATGCAACAAACTAAAAAAAAAGCTTAAAAGAAGAATAAAAAATAATAATTACTCTATTTATGATAATTCAATTGTTATTTTGAGTTCCAAAGTCTGCTTTCAATTTCTATTTTGAACTCCAACATCTGCATTTAGGAGGCTATCAGATTAGGTTTTCTGCCCTCTTGGCACATCCACAGTGAATAATTGCATTAATATTACAATACATGATATTAATAGAAAAAAACATTAATAATATATAACATTAGATGAAGAATTTGCAGAAAGACTTCAATCCAATAAATGCTGCTAAATTCTTATGGCAACAAATTCATCACTCTGCTCTCACATGAAAATATCTTATATCAGATTATGCTGTTAATGAAATGTTCATTTGATCTTTCGGAACATACTATACAAAATCTCATTAGCTTATTAGGTTAGCATCCAAGGTTGCTGCATCAGATAAATGCTGCTATTATAAATAAGGTAAACAAATGAATTCTCCTTCCTTCTGACAGATGTTTTACTTATTGGCTTTTTCTTTTCAGAAATTTTCTCTTCTTTCTCAAGAAAATCTATTGAGCCAGTTATCTTAAACCACTTTCATATTGGAACTTTGGTGAAGAAAGTAAATGTAANTTTGAATACGTTGTATCACTAAATTAAATGGATACCCATATGACACATTTCATAGTATTCTGATAAGAGAGATTATCGATGAATTTTAAATACACCAAACATANATTCAATAACTTTTGTGGAAATATCAGTACACTACTACTTTTTTTAAATTTGTAAGAAAGTGCTTCACTCAAATCAAACATAAAGTGTAAGAAAGTGCTTTACTAAAAAAGCTTACCTTCCTTTTAAGCTTGCAATATATCTCCCATAAACCATATTACAACTACTATGTTTTTAACTTAGTTATCTTGTGTCATGTTTTTCTTACTCAAAAGATTTTTGGATCCATTTATATGAGCTTCCTTTTTTTCATGCTAATCTAGGTCATTGAGTCCACAAGGGAAAAAGGATCATTTTGTTAGATGTACAAATTTGAAAAATATGAAAATGTGAAATAGAACAAAAAAAAAAAACATCTTCATACTCTCTTATCTTCTCTTTTTTTTTTCTTTCTTATTCTTTCTTTCTCTTCCACAACTACCAATAGATACTTAGGAATGACAACAAAGAATGTTCGACACATAAGCACACAAAAAAAATTGTGTAATAAAACTAAATATTTGGTCTGTTTAGACTTGTCGAATAACCAGAAACACATGAGAGCAAATGATAAGGCAAGATATAACATCTCATTTTTAATAGAATATCATTAATGTAACATCCCATTTTTATAACATTTCATATTTAACAGTATCCATTAATGTAACATCCCATTTTTAATAATATAAAACTTCTAAAATAAAAAGTTACATAGACGATAATTTACAATAACTACAAATTTTTGATGAAGAAAAATATACACTTTGGAGAACAAAAGAAACCATTTACGATGCTGCTTCACGCTCAACGTCACCCTAAGACAACTAGAAAGAAACCATTCTTAAGCTCACAACAATTTAATCATCATAAAAATAGAAAACACACATAGACAAACAAAAACAAAAACAAGGGTAACCTAATGATAAAACAATTTAACATGATAAAATAATATTTCATCATACAACTCAATTCACATATATCAAAATATATTTACCATTCACACTATTGACTCATACTTGGCCAAACCCTTTACATGGATGATCATTAGATGATCATTAGAATGTGAGAATAACTCCCATATCGAGCTTCTTACATTTATGCTAATCACATATGGAACCTCCAATAAAAAGTTCCTCTTTAGAATTTTTTTCCTTAACATATCCTCATTGCATACCAAATACACGAATTCACGGAACATCCACCAAAAAAACCATAAATAACCCAATCAAGTTATCAAAGGACCAAATACAACTCAAAAGCCAACAAGAATAAGAAAACAAAGAACACAAACCAATATTGCACCCACGACACTCAACCCCAGCATTCTGGCACTCAACCCTATCCCCACTGGACAGTGGTGCTCAACGGTACTTTCCTAAGGCTCAGCCCCAGCACCACTGGAATGGTGGCACTCAACCCTACAATACTAGAGCTTAGATCTATACCAGAAAATCAACAACTCCAAAACTAGTTTTGGTTGACCCTAATACCTATCTAGATGATCACAATGACATCATAAACATTGAGAATGATTCAAAAATATGTTTATAACTTAAATTAGGTACCAATTTAATGATTTTGTAAGGAATCAAGGTTCAACCAATCAATCTACAACTAAAACTCATATATTAGTTGAACAAAAAGGCTATACAAATCTTAAATGGCTTAAACATCAACCCGAAAGATCAAGTTTCTCTTTAAAACCACCCCTTTAGAAATTCATCACTCAAAACCCCCCTTATTTAGAATATAAACATGCAAATACCTATTCACTAGTCCACTATTAAACTCCGCACCAGATTTTACTGGTTTTAGAATTTCAACATGTCTTAAATGACTTAAAGATTGTCCACAAACAACTTTTTTCTTCATCCAATCAGTTTTATAGAAAAAACACCTATCAAAACCCCTGAGACACTCCTCAAACCACATGGTAAACATCCAAAAAGACCACCATCCTATTTTAAACCCTTTCACCTGATCATTCCTCATCTTAAACCAGATACCAAAGATTAAACTAGTTGTCCAATTCATCATCTCAGAATAATATCTCAAATAATCACCTCTCAACGTCTGATATAAACTAAATTAGACCTATAATGATACTTATATCTTTCCTCTTAAAATTTTAACTGAGGTACATACCAATACTTTCATATTAAATACCTTCACAAGATCATACCCCATTTCACACAACATTATAAAAAGAATTAAACACCAATATTCAATTCATTATTTTCACACCAAACACAATTAGCACAAAAACAAACATTTCATACATAACCAACTTAGATATACAATAACATACATAGTCACAATCACAATTTTCTACATGCATGAACCCTCAAAACCAGATATTTCAGAACAGAAAGATAAAAGAAAAAAGGAATCGAAACTTACTTAGAAGGGGAAAAATTAAACAAAAGATATGTCTTTTTAGAAGACATATTTTTATTCAATTGTAAAATGTGAATTTATACAATAATAAAATGAACAAAATCATTAATTAAAATAATAATAAATTTATGAAAATTAATAATATTTATTTTTTTATTCTCTCAAAATTAGAAAATATTGTTTAACTTGTTTTAACCACGAATCAATTCAGTTTACACTAAATATTTCAAATCTTCTTCTCAAACAATTTAAATTTGTATTTTTTTATTAATTTTGTTAGAATATATGTTTTAATATGTTGTTCACAAGTTACACTTCCACATTCTTACCAACTTTTCTTATATTATAAGAAAAAAACAACTTAATCTTGAATTGTTTACTATGACAAAGAAAAACATCATTAGTAGCTAATCTATTCTTTATATAAAAAAATACACCAAATGTTAAAACAAATGTTTTTTATTTTAGAAGTCATAATTTATTCATTA
This sequence comes from Vigna radiata var. radiata, assembly GCF_000741045.1. Taxonomy (NCBI): domain Eukaryota; kingdom Viridiplantae; phylum Streptophyta; class Magnoliopsida; order Fabales; family Fabaceae; genus Vigna; species Vigna radiata. Next base: position 139,663 of record NW_014542192.1, read on the forward strand.
ATATTTTTGGTTTGAATTATTATTAAATATAGTAGATTTATCCTTATTTAGTACAAATGAATATAAAATATTGATATTTATCACTTTAACTAACAATAATTAGAATTTATTTTATTACATACTTTTTAAAACTAATTATTTATTTCATTATAAAAAACTTTTCACTAGTAATTAATTTTATAGACAAAAAATAATTGATTAATTTAAATATTAATTTATAAACTACTAATTAATAGTCTATAAAATAGTCACTATTATAAATGAAAAATTATAATTAATGAAAAATTTGGATACTATTTTTTTTTACTCAAAACCTTGATATTGAATGTAGTGGTAAAATATAATTAGCTATTAATTATAATTTTTTTTATTTATAATATACTATTATGTTAATTTATATTGTGATTAATTATTTTTTATCTCTAAAATGGATTGCTATTTAAATATTTTTGGTATTGTTCTACAAACACTAAAATTATTTTCTTAGAGATTTAGATAATTAATTTATTAATAATCATAAATAATCTCTTGAAGTTATCATATTATTTTAATTAAGCTCATTATACTTTCTTTTCTATCATTATATGCATATTTATATTATATATATATATCTTATTTTATTAATGAATATTCAATTTATTAAGAAACGTTTATTTAAATTAATAATTTTCTTATTGAGTAAAATTTTATTTAATTTATATTAATTTTATAAAGTTGTTAGTATGTTATGATGTATATTTACAAGATTATGGTTTTATATCTATTTTCATGTTTTAAGAAATTAAATAATTGATTTTATTTAACAAAAATAATTAAATAATGATAAAACTTTTAGAATTACACACATAATTGAAGAGATGGTGGACCTCATGTTCGGCTATATAAAGTAACCTAAAACCCTAAAGTCTCACACCTCATTCCCTCCGCTTCGCTTAAGCCGCTTCCTTCTGTCTTTCCTTTTCCCATTTTCATATTTTGCTTGGAAGCCTAAATGCAGAAAACTGCTGTATGGGTAAGTTTAAGATCTTGTATAGGTAAGTTTTCATAAATTAAATTTATATTAATATATTATATCATAGTATGTTATTGGTATCTGTTTGAAAAACATGGATCTACTTTATGTACTTCTATATTCTGAATATATTTTTACATCTAGTTTATGTACTTGTATAAGATTTTTTTTTTTTCATTTAACAGTAAGATGTTTATTTTTAATCATTTCTTGGAACATATGAATCTAACTACATTAACAAATTACTTCATTTATTCATCTCACAAAAGAAAAAAGAAAGTAAAATAGTCTATCTATCTTAGAATTTAGAACTTAAATTTTTTTAGACATTATGTTAGTTTATACAATCTTATTCACAAATTATATTTTCTATGGTTTAATTTTCTGTGATTTTTTTTATCAGGTAGGAAGAGATCCAGCAAATGCATGCATCAAAAATCAATGGCTGCAGCTAATCAAATAAAGATTTTATCTTTCACAACAAAAACATTACATTATCATCAGGTTAACATATAAAACCTATATTGCTCTTTCAGATCTACCTGTTTTAAAACATGAAACATTCTGCACAGTCACATAAATAATATATTAAATTAAGTTAAATATATTTTTTGTTTCCTAATTTTAAATATAACTATTGTTTTAAATTTTAAATTAATTTAATTTCTATATTTAAAACGGTGTAAATTTAATATTTTTAACAAAATTTTATTAATTTAAAATGTATATATAAATGAACATTCAAAAAAAAAATATTAAACAGTATAAATAACTTAAATATTATTAAAAAAATAATTAAAAAATTAATATTTATTATATAGTATTTAATTATCAATAAATACTATTAGTAATAATTAAATATATAGACAAAAAAATTTTATTCCTGCATGTGTATGAAGAAATTTGATATGAAAAAGATAAATATTGTGAGACTTAAACTGTAGGTAAAGGTCAACTTGAGCATATGTACTTTCAATCATATCATATGTGATTTAAATTTAAAGAAATTTTGAATATATATTTTTGACACTTCTGTAATCATATTATAATATTTTGACATTTTTTAGGAATTTTTTTTTTTTTTACTGTTAGCAGATAACTTATAATATATATGGTGTAATTTTCTTTTAATAGATGGAAGAGCTTCCATACGATGAGTGTCATATTATGAGTGTCACTGGGAGCTGGAATAAGCAAACAGAGACACAAGTTGGGACTAGAAGAAACAAGCAAATAGAGATATTAAGATTCAACAAATTTCAGTCTAGAAGGAAAGTTTTCTCTAATAGGTAAAGTAGTATTACAGATGTTTCTGAATTAGATAATTTGCAGAAAAAAAAAAAAACTTTACAGTATAAAAGAAGCCCTACTTTTTATTTCTATTCCTTCATATATGTAGTAGTGATGACTACATTTACTACACGTCATGTATGTATTAATATTTGATTAGTGGAAGAAGTTAAACTAAACATCCCTCTTACTCTCCTTTTTAATATTTTTTATATACATAAATTTAAAAAAATATTTATATTCATGAACATAAACATTAGACTATACAAAAAGAGTTAGAATAATTATACAATACCAATAATTATTTAAAAAAGATAATAATAGAGTACAATTATTCGAAGAACTACGTTCTCTATGTAATAATATATTATGGTTCAAAAAGCTTAGTTTATACTTTGGCGCAATAGACTAATGTTTGATAACCATCAAGTAAATCCTAAAAAAAGATTTTAGTTTATGAACCTGTTGTGCTGGTGGTGGCGTTAAAAAAATTTAATTTTAATCTTAATATAATTTGTATGGGTTTATCAACGTTAAGAATAGTAGATTAAAAAAATATTTTATCATGTATTCATCTTAAAAAAATTGTATAATATTATTGTAAATAAGGTGTAATGTTGTTTTGTATTAGAAAATACTTATAAATTTTTAACAACAATAGAAACATAGCTAAGAAAATAATAGAATTAATTTATAACAAATAATATTAATCGTAATAATATTAATACGACAAATGTATATATTGTACTTAGATCACTGGTTTCTTTTACTTGAATGGTTCCTCAATTGTTTTTTTTTTTTTAAATATGTAGAATAGTATGAGGTTAAGGAAAATATGTTTTCCACTAATCTCTTTTATAATTAGGTTTATAGTTAGTTAAATAGACCATAGTAAAATGAGATTTTGATCACAATAAACATTCACTTTCTTTGACTCGTAAAAGTCACTAAATCCATGCTTTGTGAATGCACAGGTGAAAATGTTATTCACTAATCTCTTTTATAATTAGGTTTATACTTAGTGAAATAGATCATAGTAAAATGAGATTTTGATCAGAGGTAAACATTCACTTTGAAATATTATTATCTAAAAGAGAAACAAGTAATGGCTGGTTGAAAAAAGAAAAGGAAAAGTTTCATTAACTCATAAAAGTAACTAAATCTTTGTGGATGAATAGATGAAAATGAAATATTTGTGAATTTGATTGGTATAACGTTGAATAGAGTACCACCAAGTTTTGGAGACATAAGATTTTATATTGTCAGATTCAACCATATAGAGATTCGTGTATCTTAGTTGAATACATTCAAAATTCATCGATAATTTATTTTATCAAAATACATTAAAATGTGTGCCGTATGAATATCCAATTAATTTAGCGATACAACGTATTCAAACATGCATTTACTTTTCTCACCAAAGTTCCATTTCAAGATATGTTATAAAGCTAATGTGAACACATTAATCTAGCATTGAGATGCTGAATTTGTTAAAAAGCTAATATGAAGTCATATTGTAATGTCTTTTTGTTGTGAAAGATGAGATGGTTGATTTGATTAGCAGCGTCATCCCTTGATTTGAGGCATTGAGATAATATACTTGCATGCATTTCTTTGCATCTCTTCTTACCTGTTTGCAAAATCACATAGAATAATAGAAAATATTATTTCTGAACAACATTAGAAGAAATTAATACAGTTAGCAAAATGAGATTTTGTCTTTGGTAAAACATTCACTTTGAAAATCATTATCTAAGATGGGAAAAAGTAATGTTATTAGTAATATTATTAACTTGTGTTCGTTTAACTGATATATCAAGATAAGCAACAAATTAGTAATATTATTAGGAACATCATAAACATATCTTGAAACTGAACAAAAAATACAATAGAAAATAACATGAAATTCAAAGTATCACTCTATAGTCAGAGAATCATCTAGATGTTTTTCCATGACCTCCCAAACCATATTGATTGGTGTGTCATTATATTATCGAATAAACGGCATGATTTCAAACTGCACATGAGTTTACCATCAATGAGGGTAAGAAATGTTGAAGTCATTCATTCTGACTGGATAACGGTAACACAAATCAACCGTGTATGGTTTATCGTCAGAAACTATGAATAAATTTAAAATGGTTTGTTTAAGATATGATGTGGCCTTATGGATGAAAAACTCATTTTCTGAAAATGAAAGTAAATGATTCAATTTACAATACAAAGAAGTCTGCTCCCAAAAACAAAAGAAGATTTTTTGGAAGAAAAAAGGAGAAAGATGTGACCAAAATCATTTAGTTTATGTATATTGCAGTTGATAACAGATTTTCTAAGTTTAATCTGATATATAGAAATGTATCAATATAAGGGAAGGGAATCACAACAAGGGTTTTTGAAAATGAAAGAAAGAAAGATTCATAAAAGCGAAAGAGGCATAAACTAAAGGCATCAGAAATAAACTAAGAGCAAACCTCTCTGACATTGAACTTCAACAAAATGTTTATCTGCAAGATATATTTCTTGGTTTAATGCAATGTTCCATGTATTTATAGCCACATAACACTTTTGAAAACCACAGAGAAATAACAGTGCTATAGATTTTTAAGATAATTTCCTTCAAATTAAACTTATTTACAGCTGTTGTTTTTCGCTTTTTTTGTATAAAACGTTAGAAAAATGTAACGCACAGTACTGAATTTGAATCTCAACATTGCATGGCTGCCATTTGTATTCACTCACTACAGAAAAGGACAATATTTTTTAATTATTTCCAAAAGACAGTGTCTGATGAGAAAGCAATGCATTGATGCTTTTGTTGCGTCCCAATTTTCTCAATAAAACATAAAACGTTGCACACAAATAATAAATCACATCTATGATATTGTTATTATTAATTTAATCAAAAATAAACTATTACACGTCATCTTGCAAACAAATAAGAACAGAATACATTGAAATTGTTTGGTACATATAAATACATTGCAGATCGAATCTTGAAGGAGAGTGTGATCTTAGATGATGTTTCAATCAAATTGCTGTCAGAATAATTTACATTCTAACTCATCTTCTTAATTGCATTCTAATATTAGTGTTCATTAAAGGACATTCATACATTAATCCATTTGAGAGTGTAATATATCATTATTTCAACTTTTGTTATTCTGGAAACCTATTCTATTCATGCCTACCATCTATTATGTTTATTGATCTTACAATAATTTGAATCGAAACATGTTACTAATGGGTTTTGCTTCTAATTTTGTAAAATATACTACTATAAAAGGATAAACTTTTTAGCATTACATTAGTAATAATAAATCTTCAGCCTCTCTTATAGGATTTTAAAAATTACAAACACAATTCATTAGTCAGGTAAATGGATCAATTAATTATTGAATAAATTCAATTAATAACCAATATATTTAATAATACATGTAACTATGAATAGTAATATATCTAACAAAATCTATAATATTAATATAAAAAAGTATTAAATTGATTAAAATATCATCAAATTTCATTAATGCAAGTAGCTGTAAAGAATAGGTTGCAAGGTCAACAAGACATAAAATAAGAACAAATTACACTCTCAAATTAATTAACACATGCATGTAACTTAATGTACCAACTACACAGAAAAAACTTACTCAATTCACAATATTAAACAAAGTGAGTTTCTAATATATACTAAGCAATGTTAAAAAATAAATTTGGTGAATCATATGATGATAATGCAACTAAGTTGTTATCTCCCCCACAATATTGCATCTCTTCTTATCTATTTCCACAATAACATGAACTGTTTATAAGTACATTAATAGGCTATTTTACTTTTTTTTATATATGAATAAATAAGATAATGACAAATTTGATATACATCAAATATATATGGAATTTTCTTATATGATATTAAGCAGCTAATGAAATATACATTTGATCTTTCACAGCAAAGACATTACATATTATACAAAATCTCATTACCTTATTATATTAGCATCCAAGTCAAACAGCAGATAATGAAATGTTTATTTTATAAATGTTAAGTTTTAATACAGTGAATAATTTATTAATATTATTATGACAAATACACTTATCTCTTTAAGTGATATTTGTTTAATGACATTTGTTTAATATTTGAAAGCAATGCTTTTATATATTTTCTCACGTAGATCATTGTGTTACATTAAACTTGGATGCTAACATGATGAGTTTTTCTATGTTATGTATTGTCTTTACGGTGAAAGATGAAATATTCACTTAATTAGCAGCATAATTCTTTGATTTTAGATATAAATAAATTTTTATACAGTGAAGATTGATAATGTTCTTAATCATTTAATAGTTTTTCTTGATATTTCATTCATTTATGGTATCAGTTGAAATATTTTAATGTATAAAATCTCATATATAAATAAGATATATTAAAATTTAATTATATAAAACATGTGAATAATGGCTTGTACTCATGGCTTTATAAAATATATATTATGAAATGATGAAACTTTAACTTTTATATATTAGTTATAATAGATTTTCATCCTTTCACAATAGGATGTCAAATACTACAAAGACAATCCATTAGTTACATATTTTTTTATCTTGTGAATGTAAAGGCTTATAAAAAGCCGAGCTCTTTCAGCAAAGAGTTATCCTTTCACAATCAGATATTTTGAGTATATATTTTTGATACTTTTGTAATCATATCATATTACTTTGACATTTTTTAGGATATTTTTTCTTTTTTTTTACTGTTAGCATACAACTTGTAACAATATTTTAGCTTTAAATAATTTGAATTTCATTGAATATTATTTGGCGATGCTGTGCTTTCACTAAAAATAATAAAACTCTTTATGTTAGTACCTCCTTACTAATTAAGGATAACTAGTAAAGGATAACTTTTGTGATTAATGTTGTAATAAAATTATACTTATTGTAATGTTTGATTTGATATTACTAAATTTACAAGATTTATGGAACGTATTATAAACCCACTTATTACAACCTTTTCCGCAATAATATGCTCATTATAGTAATTGCCACCTATAATACTGCACCATTTTTTTTACTATCACTTAAGAATACAATTTCAAACAAAATAATACTTAACCAGCTAAATTTTTAACCTAATAATAGAATTATGCACCATGATTTTATCAATTATCTGTATGAATCTTAAAAGAATATACAAAACAGCCTAATACATCTATATCTAAGAAACAAAGTATAATACTTATAAACCCAATCATCACCATCAAACAGGTTATAAATCGTTTTCGCACATACCCACACCTAATTTTCTAACATCTATGGTCCAGATCAGCCACACACATAAGAGTTCACGTGCCTATTCAAAATTTATTTTTAGTGTTCACTTTGAAAGTTTTCATACCAGCAACTATAACATATTACTAAATATTAAATATTAAACTGTTAATCCAAACTAAATATTTTACGCAAAAACAATTCTCAGGTTGTGTTCATTGAGCAAATTGTACTCTTTAAGAAAAAAAGAGAACACCGATTTGGGGATGAGACGTGTTCGCTTGAGAAGATACGTGAAGAATAATTTAAGTGAATGTGCAAGATACATTACTTTCTTATCACCTACGAAGTTGTTTTGGTGTGATTATGTTTAAAAAGTCAAATTTGTCCTCAACTTATTTTAAAATACCATGACCAAACAACATATTCGATTCCAACATTTTGATAATCAATTTCAGTTAATAATAAAAATGTTTTTATACTTTTTCAAGTTGTAGGATTGTTGGTTTGGAGATGAAGACCAATAATGAAGGTTGGTCTATGGTTACTACGTCAAGGTTGATAGCCATATTGAAGATGAAGACGAGAGTGGTTGAAGATGAAGAAGGCATAGACTGTATTTGGTTCTTCATGGTCGTATTTGGTTCCACCTGAACCATACTCGGTTCTAACTCCACACATGTAAAGGGGCTTGTATTCAATTACCCACTAAAAAAATTAGATTTAGTTTGATATATTTATATTAAACTCCTTTCACTTTTATACATACAAAATATGAATCACTTGTTAAGAAGGGAACTTTTAAACCTAACGAAACCCCACAAAACTAGCTTGTAAGATGAGGTTTGCATCCACTTATATACTATAAATTGGTCTTACTCTAGTCAATGTGAGACTTCCAACACACCTCCTTCATGCCTAGGTACATACATCTAGAGCGTGAGACTAGATATTAAAAGATGGCTTGACAACGGATGGAACAACATGTCAACAAGGATCGCTAGAATAGACTTTAACCTGACTATAATACCATGTTAAAAAGTGGACTTTTAAGCCTAACTCAACTCTAAAAAACTGATTTATAAAGTGAAATTTGCACCCACTTATCTGTTATATCCAAATATATATACATGACTATCAAATATTTGTTTTCTTTATTATAATTGGAACAATTGTTCCCCATGAAATTATCTAAATACAGTTAAATAACACACAAGTTTTAGTTAAAAGTTTAGCCATCAAATTATAATTCGACTCTATAAATTTAGCAGTGAAGAGTTTGATGATAGTATAATTTGTAATTCTCAAAAAATGTGGCATACACAGCAAATCACCTTTTTACTAAACAAGTATATTATTCGTATTTAGCAATAAAAAATTTTAATGTGCAAGAAAAGGATATTTATTACTTTTAAAATAATTGTTTTAAAAGTTATACAAGCATTTTAAAAATTACTTTCACAAAAATATATATGTTATTTTTAAAAATAATTATTTCACCTTACCTTAATACCATTTTTTACATTTTAAAAATTAATTTTTATTTTTTATTTTTTCTTTTTAAAATTATAAAAATTTATTTTTTATAAAATCATTTTATTTTAAATGTGTTAAATGAATATACATCATACTTACTCGTATGTGAATATATGTGACAAGAAAGTAGAAAACGTAACCTGACAGAATCCTAATCTGGCAAGAAAGTACATATATATAAGAAGACAAAATTAGAATGCAATGTCCCAGAGAGAGTCTTTTTGAAATAATTAAGAAAAAAATGTCCCAGAAAGTGATTCATAGTTTTTGGATACAAATGGCAGCCATGCAATGTTTTGATTCAAATTTATCACTGTGCGTTACCGCTATATACATAAAAGCCAAGGTGGAAAGAGAGATGCAGCTGTAAATAACTTGAATTTAAAGGAAATTAACTTCATTTTTCATCAAAAACTTATTTTTGTTTTACTTTTTAACTGTCCAATTATTTCTATCTAGATGTGTGCCAAGAAAGTAGAAAACCTAATCTGACAGAACCCTAAACACTGACGTTTGAATTTAAAATAACGATTGAATTTTCTGAGTGTCGGACCATACAGATTCAGCAGACGTTGGAACTCAAAATAACAATTGAATTATCATAAATAGAGTAGTTATTATCTTTTATTCTTCTTTTGAATACAAGCATATCAACCATATCTTATTTACAGCTGTTGTATCTCAAAAGTTTGTAATGCACAGTGGTGAATTTGAATGTGAACATTGCATGGCTGCCATTTGTATCCAAAAACTATGAATCAGTTTCCGTCCAAACAGTCCCTAACATAATAATATTAACATTTTTTGTGTCCGCATGTATGAATTCTGCAGACCTTAAAAAAAGTGTCATATTTGCTTGAGCTGTTGAATCTAACCTTCAATTTGGCATTTATTGATAAAATGACAATGAATCTGTTCTACCAATCAAATTCACTGTAATTAAAACAGCTTTAATCTTTTGTATTGTCACAGTCTTGGACAAATAACCCAATTGAGCATCTCAATTCTACTTTAATGCTTTATGTTAATTTGTTTAAATTAGAAGTCTGTAACGGATAGTGGTGAATTTGAATCTGAACATTTCATGCTTAGCATTTCTATCCAAATAGAAATCACTTTCTGTCATTATTAGTCCTCAAATTCAAATCAAGAGAAGAAGAATAAGTAGGTTTGAACATTTAAAAATAAAATATTTATATATTTATGAGATTTTGGTTGGTTCAACTTTAAATCCTTCTCTATCTATATATATCAAACATGACGCAGAAGTAAGATTGAAATCCATTTTAAGAACTTTTTTCATTTTACAGATAAATATATATTAAGATCAGAGATCTACATTGTTATGTATAAGTAAAAGTAAATTAATTAGAATAAACTGACAAAACTTTAAATGAAAAATGTATTTAGTAGTAACTCTTCCTTCAAAAAAATATTCTCTGATTTATGAAGAAATTTCATTCAAGTAGCTCTTATAAAAGAGTTACATATTCAAACTCTCTTTATCTCGTTTCATCGATTTAAATTATGAAAAAAAAAAAACAAAATTCATAAACAGATATTATTTTTATTGTTGTCTTCCTCTTAACCCTTATGCATGGTGAAGGTTGATGTTTTGATAAAGTCTATGACAAGACATTGTACCTCTATAAAGTACACTTGAGTCTCACTTCTCACATGAAGACTACTTACTCCACAACCTGATTGCCTAATGGTCATCTATCAAGAAAACCTATATATATATATATATATATATATATATATATATATATATATATATATATATATATATATATATAAACAAAAGCTTGAAGAGAAGAAAAGTATAACATGGTGAACTCGTGAACGCTCAAACTAGCTTATTGTGCTCATACATCATTTGAAGCTAAATTTTTTAGAAAAAAAAGAAAAATCTTAGCAATATCTTAGATTTCTTTGTATTGTCCATATCTTCTTTGAGAGTTATCAGTCTGTATTTGCTCATTAAACTAATTGTGTTGTACATTCTAAAGAGAATTAAAACATTTGGTGTTTAGCTCAGTTTAGTTAAACAATCTAGACAAGTTATCTAGGGTTGAGACCAAAATTGGTTAGAATACTTTTATACCATAAAGTGGTTAAACTCGTACTAGTCGTGTTGATTAGGTGAATCAAAAGTGGTGACAATACTCCTTGTAAACCTGGACAGGTAAATCTTGAGTGATCTTGTTAAAGATTAGTGGAATCCCATAGGATTTCTTAAGGGAGATTTGAACATAGGTCAGGTTGAGTAAACCGGCATAAAATTTGTGTTTTATTGCCTTACTCTTTAAAATGATTTCCATACATGCATTTCATAAAATCCAGCGTCTAACCATCCTATTCAAAATATATATATATATATATATATATATATATATATATCTTCTACAAACCATTACACACTACGTACTTTTCGAAAGGATTTTAAAAACACCATTCACCCCCCACCTCCTCCCCTCTAGTATTTTCCTATGATTTCACAATAGGCTTTTTGTCCAAACCATGCCACTCGAACAAAAAATTCTTCAGGTGATAGAGTTCTCAACTCTGGCATGGCGAAAAAGATATCCCTTATCATTTCTAAGGTTGTCACTTCACCTCTATGGAGCACATCAAGCTTTGCTTCCAATAAGGCTATCTTTAATTCCAACATCCAATATGGATCAAGGTTGAAGTACTTGAAAAATACTAGAAGTAGGCGTTGAATAATGTTATTGGAAAAATTCTTTTCGCAATCCTTTTGATATAGCACGTTCTAGAGCTTTATGATTTTCTTTTAAATGCTTAGACACTTTACTTAATAAAACATTGTTTTAAGAAATGTTTTTGTCGTGCCATTCAAAATTTACACTGCATAGTTTAGAAGAACTTCCTTTGTTTAATAGTAATCGTTTAGCTTGGAAAGCTCGTGCGCTTAGTAATAAAAACTCAACTACAGGTTTTGTAAGAGAAGTGTTTAGGCAAGAGAGGAAGTAATTCCACAAATATTTTATACTAGTTCACTCTAACTCAGCTACATCATTCTCCTCCGTAGAGGGTTCCACTATAATCTCCTTAAGAGTACACTGAGTATTTGCACCACTTATGGTTATCATAGTCAGCGAGTAACCACCTGTTACCCTAGACTTGGATGAGTATTCTCACCACTTCTGGTCTCCACAATCATCGAATAACCACCTATTATCCTAGACTTGGAGAATTACTCGAACCACTCCTGGTACTAAACAACATTGCCTAGATTTCCTTTAACTTAACTGAGTTCAACAAATATTTTAATTCTCTTCAGAATTGCAATTAAAGATTACTTACAAGTCGTTCAAACTATTACTCTCGTAGAGAGGATGTAATTACATACAATGCAGTATAAACACTCGCATGTGTTTCTCTCTCTTTTCTCTTTCCTACAAACAATAAGCAATATAACAATAAAGCTCGAGTGTATTCTTTTTCTCGAGCTTTTTCCTTTTCTTTTTGCGTGCTTCTCAGGATGAATATTTCGTTGTATGCTTTTCTCTTGCTATTATCTTGATTCTTCATTTGAAAGCTCTTGTATTTATAGACTTTTGGATAAATGTCCGTTTAACTTAGCTTTTGTCCTTGATTCTTTTATTTTCTCTTTCTTTGTGTACAACATCGTATAAAGTCAACTTGTCATAGCATATATGCTTTTTTAGTCCTTTGATTGGAGTAGGTTGTACGTCCTTTTAGACATAACTTCAAGTGAAGAAGATTACGTGAAAATCTCTTTTGTCTCTAACGTCCACTTTTGATATTTTGATTTGAAGCTTTGTGAATGCATGTAAAATACCTCATCTGCAAATAATATAGTAAATTGTGCATGCAACATATATGTCTTTTCTTATCACTTTTGTTGTTTTTGAACGTTGAACATTTAATGTGATTTAATGTTTGCTCAGGACAACTAAGCTTTTTTTTTTTCAAAAATACCAAACATTGATTAAGGACTTCGTCATCTGACAAAGTAGCTTTTTACCTTATGATATCGTTTAGATAGAGTAAAGCTTATGTTATCGTTTAGATAGAGTAAACGCTTTTGTTATTGGCCTTTACAAACAATGTTTAGCTTTTTTCGTATTTTAAGTTTTAGACTTTTAGTGTGTTTTGTCAATGAAATTGTTTTAAACATTGTTTTGTTTTTTGAGAGCTAATCTGAATACACTTTAGATATGATAAGCTTTATGTTTTTAGCTTCAATTCTTTTATACGCTTTTGACTTCTTTTGTCAATGTGTCTAGGTGCTTAACTATTTTTATATATTTTTTTTATTTGACATTAAGACTATTATGTTTATTTTTAATAACTTTTTTCTGAATATAAATGCTGATGAGATTTATATGTGATTTAGAGCATGCAACATTGTGCAGTCATAATAATTAATTAAATTAGTTAAAATAATTTGCAAAAATAAATTGTAATAAATTCATTTATTAAATAGTTTTTAAAGCCAGTTATTTATTTTACAAATAATTATTACAAAGATTAAAAAATATTTTTATAAAAGTTTAGATATTTAGTTAATTTATGAACATTTAATAAATAAGCTCTTCAAGTTATCATATCATTTTAATTTAGTTAATGCTATTTTTTTCTATCATCATTATAATGAATATTCAATTATGTATGAAACATTTATTTGATTAAATTGACAATTCTTTTATTTTATTTATTTATACTAATTTTATAAATTTGTTTACATTTATGTTTATTTAAAAAAACTATCAATTTATATGTAAATTTTGAAATTTCAAGAAATTGAATTAATGGTATTATATAATAAAAGTAATTAAATAATGACGGAATTTTTAAAACCACACGGTGATTCTCCTATATATATAAGGTTAACCTAAAACGATAAAAGGTCACTCATGCGCCTCCTTTAGTCTGCCTTTCCTCCTTTCTTCTCTTCTTTCTTTCATATTCTTCTTATTTTGTTGTAGAAAGATGCTTTCTAAAGCTGTAAGTTTTCACCCAATATATGTTTTCATATTTCAGGATAAAGATTTTTTTTTCTAATATTATCAATTTGTTTCAATTTTAATTCTTTTTTTTCTTAATAACTAATTGTTTTTGTTCATTTCAAGATAAGTAAAAAGAATGGTATAGTATATATAAACTCATTAAACCTTATTCTGTATTTGTTTGAAAAATCTAGTTAATGGTTCATGGACTTGTATATTCTGAATATATATTTAGATATTACAGTCACTTAAGACTTTCTTTTTTTATATATTTAGCAGTCAGCATTATGTTTATTTTTTTAATACTTAAACTATTAGATTTTATACAACAAGAGAACAGAGATAACTTAATTCACAGATAATATTTTCTATTTTTCCATCTTTTAAATCATGTCTTTTTTTGTTTTTCAATTAGGAAAGAAGAGATCATAGCAATATATGCAAGGATGTTATCTCAATGCCAAAAAAATCAAGGGATGCTGATGCTAATCAAATTAACGATTTCATCTTTCACAGCAAAAACATTACAATGTCATCAGGTTAGTATGTAGAAACTATTCTATGTGTTGAAAATTTTGATGTGAAAGATGACGTTGATTTTAAGAAAATCAACAATTTATTTTTTTATATAACTTAAATTGTTTTTTACGATGTTTTCTGTAAAACAGCACTCTGGAGGAGTTATATAACGTACAAACGTTGAAAATATGTAAATACATCACCTTGACATCAAGTGAATAATAGTTTATTCATTGTTGTGATTATCTATATTTATTTTTGTTTCTTATGTTAATGTTAATTAATTTTCTTTTCAGAAAATATGTTCAGGTTGCTCCTTCCTCAATTGGTCGGATGTCTATGACTTTTATGTATTGTTTTAGTAAAATTTTTCATGTACTTTCGTTTCATTTAATATGTTCAGAAAGAACAGATGATATTATTTGAGATTACATGGTAACTAAATCATGTTAAATGTATTCTGATTTTAAGGCTTTTAATATGAAGATATATTTTTATCACGTTTCATGTTAATGATATTTCTTTTTCATACTCTCTATTTTTATTTTCCTTGGCACAGAAATGTTAAACATTTCTTTTACCATTATTATAATATATTCATTATCATTTAAAAACATGGGTAATAAAAGAACATAATTTGATTATATATATTAATAATTAATTATTATGAAAGTTTCTTTGAGTCATAAAGGTAATGCATGGTTGGAAAAAGAAAAGGAAAACTTTCTTTGACTCATAAAAGTTGATGTATCATTGTATTAAGTAAAGATAAAAAAAAAGATAGAAATAATAACAGTGTCTCACCAGCTCAGATTTCAACTTGTTTTCTTTACAAAGAATACCCTAACACATCACCTTTCTATTATAAAAAGTGATTAGTTATTCTTATTATAAAGTATTCCTTTTACTAATAAGCTGACAAACACCAAGGTTATTACTTTTCTTTCAAAACATTTTCTTTAACAATCTCAATTTAATTTAATGTAGCATTGGTTTTACTAATGCTACATTAATTCTTCAATGTTAAATTATATAAAAATAAATTATTAATTAATGTATCAGATTATTTATTGTTTGCATTGATAATTTAAGTAATTCAAAAGATTCGTGTGGAATAATCACGTAAGAAACACGTCAGTCCCTACAAAATATTGAATTTTATGAAAGGTTTTTTTTAATATTTTTTAAGATTTTAACACCTGAAAAATATAATTTTTATGGTTACAAAAACTATTGGGAAAAACAGTATCGTTATTGGCTGTTTTCCCCTAACTGCAGCAATTTTCGAGAATTTTGGTAAAATTAACGAGGTTTTAATAAAACCGCCCTGGAAAAACTACTGGAATTAACAGTGGTTTTGAAAAAATCGTCGCAACCTACCGGAGTTTATGAAACCACCAAAAATACTTCAACATATAAAGCACATAATTAAATAATTTGAAACTAAAATTAAATATTATAAAATAAACAATAAATATGTTTTGATACAATTGTTTAACATAAAATAATAATATTATTCAATGGTAAACATTAAAGAAAAAACAAACATAATTATACATTGGTTTTCATGTTTAAGCTATTCTCAGTTATCATTTTTTTTATCTATCACTTTATGGTTCTTGAAAACAGTGAACTTATTTTTAAATAAGTTTTCATTTATGCAGCTGCACACCAAATTGATTTAGAAAAACATCAACCAAAAAAATATTTTGGACTAGCTTCCAACAACATTTTTAGTGAACCAAACACACCAGAATTCATGTTCTTGCACCACACTTCATTGTCCAGCATTCAATGAACCTTGCACCAACTTAGACAATGCCTAATCCAACCAATAATGTCCATTCATACCATTCATGAATCAAGCATCATAAACAGATTTAAAACACACATATGAACAACCAAAAGGTCCCAAAATACATCATGCAATTAACTTTCAAATTACCCCTCTTGTTTAGCATTTGGACATTACATGCAGAGACAAAAATGAGCATAGAAATAACATAGAAAGATGATAATTAGCTACATAGTTAAGACATATAGAAAGGTATTATTATAAAATTAGTATCTTTGTACTTGCAACAAAATTAACTGGACGGCAAAACAAAATAGTGACAACAAAAGAGCTTAAAGAAAAAAAAAAAGAAAAAGATCCAATTAATATGAGATTTAAGAACAACAAGGTGCATTTATAATGTCATGGAATCTCTTGTCATGGTAATTATCTTTGTGAAGATTAAAAGACTTCTGTCACGAAATAGCTATTTTATTTTTGTTAACAAAATTAGTAAGAAGGAATAACCTAAAGATTCAACAAGGCAAAGGTTCAACCTAAAAACGTTACTAGACAAATTCGAAACACTTGTGCTTAAACTGAGTTGTCTTTAGCGCCTTCTTTCTTTTTCTTTTTCTTATTTGTCTATATAAGTTTGTAACACAATCATATCTATGTTACAAACAAAATGGTATATATGTTACAAACAAAAGGCATGCATGCAACCAATAAACAGATATATAATCTGTTATCCATTGACAATGAATGAGTTCAAGATTTCTTACCGTTCCATTACAATTGAAGATGACTATGATGTGCCAATTGTCATTGGCTATGAAAAAAAACACGAAATGTGCAGTTGAAATCATGGCGTTTATTCGATAATATAACTACACACCGACCAATATTATTCACAGATAATATTTTCTATTATTATATGTAATTTTGCAACCAAGGTAAAA
This sequence comes from Vigna radiata var. radiata, assembly GCF_000741045.1. Classification (NCBI taxonomy): domain Eukaryota; kingdom Viridiplantae; phylum Streptophyta; class Magnoliopsida; order Fabales; family Fabaceae; genus Vigna; species Vigna radiata. The sequence continues at coordinate 157,021 of NW_014542192.1, forward strand.
GGGATAAAAAAATGTATCAAAGTATGTTATCTCAATGCATCAAAAATCAAGGAATGACGCTGTTAATCAAATCAACAATTTCTTTATTTACAGTAAAGACATTACAAATATGGCAAAGGTAAGAAATTTTATCATTTTACACAAAAATGCCAAATCACATATTCACCCGTGCATGGAAAGGTGATGCTCCTCTTAGACTTCTGCACAATGGCAGAACTCATGTATGGAAACAGCAAATTTGCCCTCATACTGTGTGAGATTAAAGACATGCATTGGTTTCCTTTTAACGAAATAAAACTTTAATGGATAGGATTCTATATATTTCTAATAGTAACAATAAGAATTCTACATATTTTGTCTTGATCAAATGTTTGCAATACTACTTAGTGTTGCTATCTTCCATAACCATATAATCCATTATTAGAAATGTGTAGGATTATTTGTAGAAGTTGTTCATAATAAATAGTTTTATTAGGTCAATGTGTATGAATTATTTAAAAATTTCAAAGGTTAGTTGAATATATATATAATAATGTTATTAGTTTATCTTTTCAGTGAATCTTGTTTTCTTTGAAAACCATATTCTTTTGCCTCTTTTATGAGCCAATGAGATGAACGGGGACCATATAGAATATGAAACAAAATACAGCTATATTTGTATTTCTGCAGAATGACTATTGGCAACGCAGCAGATTTAGCTTTTCAATAAATATTGATTTCTTTGAAAACCGTTTTTCTTTGCCTTTTGTCTGAACCAATGAGCTGAACTGGTACCATAGATAAATATAAAAGAAGCAAAAGAAGAGAGGTAGCAGACGGAACCTCTCTGCAATTTCTAGATTTTAAAAAGTAAAAAGCCACTTTTTAATGAAAAATGACAAACAATGGTATAGATTTTAATATAATTTCCTTTAAATTTAAGTTATTTACAGCTGTTGTATCTCAGAAGATTGTAATGTACAGTAATGAATTTGAATGTGAACATTGCATGGCTGCCATTTGTATCCAAAAACCATGAATCAGTTTCTGTCCAAACAGTCCCTAACATAATAATAACATTTTTTGTGTCTGCATGTATCAGCTCTGCAGACCTTAAAAAAAGTGTCATATTTGCTTGGGCTGTTGAATCTAACCATGAATTTGGCATTTATTGATAAAATGATAATGAATCTGTTCTACCAATCAAACTCACTGTAATTAAAACAGCTTTAATCTTTTGAATTGTCACAGTCTTAGACTAATAACCCAGTTGAGCATCTCAATGCTACATTAATGATTTATGTTAATTTGTTTCAGAATAAATTATTAATTAATGTATCAGATCATTGTTTACATTTAATAATTGAAAATATGCGTGTGTAAAGACAAGCAAGGTTACATTTCAGTATTTCTTCAAAGTGTTGAATTTATAGATTTTTTTTTTTCACTTACGTAACATATATATTTTAATATCTCTTTTCAACAATATATTGTGTCAATTATTTTCATTAGACAAGTATGAGACATTGTACGTCTAAGTATTAGTTTCAACAATATACATGCTTCCATTTGTATCCAAGCATCATGAATCATATGCTGGAACACTCCTTCTCTCCTAGCTACAACATAAGATTAGTTAGTTAATGACCTATGGATGAAGAACACCAGATCATATGCTAGAACTTCTTATTACTTCTCACCACATAGTCATCTTCTCTATCTGGGATGAAGTGATTTTTTGAGCGTCAGGATAACTTCTAATGTTGAGTCCCTAATCAATACATTACTCTATTTGAAACAACCATCAAGAATTTCACCATATAAACTTCTTTCAAACCATATTTCAATACATATATAACCTCATACATAAACCATCGTAATATTCAATATATATTACCAAACTATCATAAAAGTATTAAAACTTTTATCATTCATAAATAGTAGAAGAGAAGAATACAAAAGAAACCAAACTTGCATAGAGGGTGCCCACACAATTTCTTTTTAAAGATAATCAATTATCACACTTGATAATCATTTATTTCAAAGAAAATTCATGTAAAGATAAACTTCTGACTGAAATAATTCCATTATTCTAGAAAACTTTGAAGAAATGATGAAATTTTCACTGAAATAATTAATTATCAAATGAAATAATCAATTATAGGCTTTTTGACAACAACTTTATTTTTCTGATTTATGATTTATAAGACTCATCCAAATAATCCAAATGGAATCTTAAACACTAAAATTGATTTAATAACAAGTTGTATCTTAAATTGGATAGAAATTTAGTTATTTGACCAAGAAATAAGATTCAACAAATCAATATATAACTAAAAAAAAAAACTTAATCTTGAATTCCTTCCTATGAAAAAATACAAAAGTATTATTAATAGCGAATCTTTTGTTTATATAAAAAAGTACACCCAATGTTAAAACAAAGATTGTTTACTGTAGAAGTCATACATTTATTAATTAATATTTTCAGTTTGAATTATTATAAATTAGTTATTAATTTTAGAAACAAAAAATATTTGGTTATCATTAATTTAGATATTAATTTATAAACTATTAGATAATAATCTTTAAAATAGTTAATATTATAAATAAAAAATATAATTAATGAAAAATTTAGATACTAATTCTTTTATACTCAAAACCTTAATAATTAATGGAGTGATATTAATTATAATTTTTTTATTGTACAGACAAATTATTTATAATTTATAAATTAATATTTATATCAATTTATATGGTGATTAAATATTTTTTATTTCTAAAAGTGATTTTTATTTAAATTATTTTATAGTGTTTTACAAACATCAAACTTATTTTTATAAAAATTTAGATAACTAATTTATTATTAATAATAAATATATTATGATGCAAGATTATGATTTTATATCTATTTTCATTTTTTTAAGTAATTAACTTATTAATTTTATTTAACAAAAATTAATTAAATAAATTAAATAAATAATAAAACTTTTTACAACTACACACACATAGTGGGTCTCGTTTTCGGCTATATAAAGGTTCACGCCTCATTACTTCCGCTTCCCTTTCTCTTTCTTTTTCTCTTATATTTTGGTTGAAAGCTTAAAAATGAAAGCTCCTATGTCAGATGGTAAGTTCTCATAAAATACCAGCATCTTCTTATTTTCTTTTAAAGATATTTAAAAATAATGTTAATATATTATGTCATACATGTTACTGGTATCTGTTTGAAAAACATGGATCTAGTTTATGTTCTTGTATATTCTGAATATATTTTTACGTATGTTTTTATTTTTTGTTTTTTTAAGATAATTAAAAAATAATGTTAAATTATATGAAACCTGATTTTATATTAATATATTATGTCATAGAAGGTTACTGGTATCTGTTTGAAAACATGGATATACTTTATGTACTTCTATATTATGAATATATTTTTACATACGCAGTCACTTATAAGATTGTTTTAGTAAACATTATGTTTACTTTTAACAATTTTTTTGACATATATATCGAACTACATTAACAAATCACTTCGATTATTCATCTTAGAAAAGAAATTTAGAAGTTAAAATTTTGTAGACATTATGTTAGTTTATACAATGAGTTGTAGCAGAAAGATTTTATTCACAAATTATATTTCCTATTATTTAATCTTCTGTTATTTTGCTATCAGGTATGAAGAGATCCAACAAATGCATGCCGTTTTATCTTTCACAACAAAAACATTACAGGTTAGCGTATAAAAACATTACAGGTTAGCATCAAATTTCATTATGTGTATTCAAAAGTTTGATATGAAAAAGATAAATACTGTTATACCTAAATTATAGGTAAACTATAGTAAAGAACAATTTGAACAGACATATTTTCAATCATATCAATGATTTAAATTTAAAGAAATTTTGAGTATATATTTTTTACTTTTGTAATCATATCATAAAATTTTGACATTTCGAGGATATTTTATTTTTATTTTTACTGTTAGCAGATAACTTGTAATAATATTTCAGCTTTAAATAATTTCATAGAAAATTATTTTTAATTCAAAATTGTGAACTGAATAAATTGTTTTGGGTAATTAGTATATTAAGTTGCAAGGATTAGTTGATTGATTTGACAGTTTACTTTATTTTCATTTTTCCACATACAAAATTTTATTACTTAGATGAAACTAAATCATATCCATAAGAAATAATATTTCCTATATTTGATGTGATTTTACAAACAGGTAAGAAGAGTCCCCAAGAAGTGTATGGATGTATGTTATCTCAATGCATCAAAATCAACCATCCCATCTTTCACAGCAAAAAAACATTACAACTTTATTCAGCAGCTCGAATTGAAATAACTTTGTAGCACTTTTTTTAAGGTGTGATGCCACTTTTAACCTTCTGCATAATTCGCATGGAGACAGCAAAAACATGCATTGGTACAACTTTAATCGAAGCATCAGAATTTGGCCATCTGACAGATGCTTTCTTTGTTGGCTTTCTTAATAAACTTGTTGCCAAATTCAGCATCTCAATGCTACGTTAATGTGTTCATATTAGCTTTTTAACATATCTTGAAATGGAACTTTGGTGAGAAAAGTAAATGCATGTTTGGATATTCATATGCTACACATTTTAATTTGATAAAATAAATTATGGATGAATTTTGAATGCATTCAATTAAGATACACGAATCTATGGTTGAATCTCTGACAATGCAATTTGGCCTCTATACATAAAATCTTAAATCTAATTTTACTATGATCTATTTAACTAAGTATACACCTAATTATAAAAGAGATTAGTGGATAACATATTTTCCTTAACCTCATACTATTCTACATATTTTCAAAAATAAAAATAAAAATTGAGGAACCATTCAAGTAAAAGAAACCAGTGATTTAAGTATAATATATACATTTGTCGTATTAATATTATTAAATTAATAATATTATTTGTTATATATATTCCCAAGAAACATTATTAATAAATTCTATTATTTTCTTAGCTATATTTCTATTATTGTTAAAAAATTATAAGTATTTTGTAATACAAAACAACAAACACCTTATTAAGATGAATACATGATAAACTATTTTTTTAATCAGAGTAAAATGAGATTTTGATAAGAGTAAACATTCACTTTCTTTGACTCGTAAAAGTTACTAAATCCATGCTTTGTGAATGCACGCGTTGAATAGATGATATTTAAGCTTTGGGAACATTGGGAACATCTAAGGTTTTATGCATAAATCAGAAATTGCATATTGTAAGATTCAAGCATCTTAGTTGAATGCATCTAAAATTGACCCATAATCTCTCTTATCAGAATACATTGAATTATATGCCATATGGATACCAAATGAATTTACCTATACAACCTTTTCAAACCTTTCCAAGGAACAAATCATCTGCTAACAACCTCTTCTTAAACCCTCCGAAATTCAACAATCACAGGAACACCGCTGATTTTTCCAACTTACAGAACCTCTAAATGGATCACGAAAATCGACCGTCGCCGCTAAATCTGCCGGCAATTTCTCCAGCAGTCGCCGCTAAATCCTGTAAAATAATAAAACTTCTCGCCTCTCATGTTTGATCTATTGTAATGTTTTTGCTGTGAAAGATATAAGATGGTTGACTTGATTAGCAGCGTCATCCCTTGTTGATGATGTTACCGTTATGGATGAAAAACTCATTGTCTGGAAATGAAACTCGTCAAGTAAATGATTCAATTTACAATACAACCCAAAAACAAAGGAAGGTTTTTTGGAAGAAAAAAGGAGAAAGATGTGACCAAAATCATTCAGTTTATGTATATTGCAGTTGATAACAGATTTTCTAAGTCGAATAACAACTAGTGTTTTTGAAAATGAAGGAAAGAAACATTCACAAAAGGGAAAGAAGCATAAACTAAAGGCATAAAAAATAAACTAAGAGCAAACCTCTCGGATTCAACTTCAACATAATGTTTATCTGTAAGATATGCTTTGTTGAAAGAACATATGAATAAGGATGAAAATTCTATGTGTATTTATAGGCACTAAGTAACCACATAACACTTTTCAAAACCACAGAGAAATAATTGCATTAAACAAAGAAATAACAGTCGTATAGATTTTAAACAGGATTTCCTTCAAATTAAAGTACTGAATTTGAATCTCAACATTGCATGGCTGCCATTTGTATTCGCTCACTATAGAAAAGGACAATATTTTTTAATTATTTCCAGAAGACAGTGTCTGATGAGATAGCAATGCATTGATGCTTTTGTTGCATCCCAATTTTCACAATAAAACATAAAACGTTGCAAACAAATAATAAATCACATATCTATAATATTGTCATTATTAATTTAATCAAATATAAACTATTACACGTCATGTTGCCAACAAATAAGAACCGGATACATTGAAATTGTAAGATACATATAAATACATTGTAGCCATATATTGAGTTCTTTGAATGAACATATAAACGACATAATTGTTGTTGAAGCTGAAGGCAGCATGTTGCATCAGATTTCAATGGAATCTTGAAGGAGAGTGTGGTCTTAGATGATGTTTCAATCAAATTGCTGTCAGAATAATTTACATTCTAACTCACCTTCTTAATTGCATTCTAATATTAGTGTTCATTAAAGGACATTCATACATTTAATCCATTTCAGAGTGTAATATATCATTATTTCAACTTTTGTTATTCTGGAAACCTATTCTATTCATGCCTACCATCTATTATGTTTATTGATCTACTATGTTATGTTCTTTACAATAATTTTAATCCAAACATTTGACTAATGGGTTTTGCTTCTAACTTTGTAAAAGAATGAACTTTTAAGCATTACATTTATAATAGATTTTCATCCTTTCATATAGGATTTTCAAAATTACAAATCCAATTCATTAGTCAAATAAATGGATCCAATTAATTATTAATTAAATTCTTAATAGAACTTCTTTCTAACCAATATATTTAATAATTCATGTAACTACGAATAATAATATATCTAACAAAATCCATAATCTAATATGAAAAAGTATTAAATTGATTATCAAATTTCATTTTCATTAATACTAGTAACCGTAAAGAATAGGTTGCAAGAACAACAAAACATAAAATAAGAATAAATTACGTTCTCAAATTAATTAACACATGCATGTAACTTAATGTACTAACTACACAGAAAAACTTAATCAATTCACAATATTAAACAAAGTGAACTTGTCATGTCTACTAAGCAAGTTTAAAACATAACTTTAGCTAATCATATGATAATAATGCAACTAAGATGCTATCTCCTCTACAATATTGCATCTCTTCTTATCTATTTGCACATGTACTATTTATAAGTACATGAAATTAGCTATTTTATTTTCTTATCAATAAATAAGATAATGCCAAATTTGATATACATCAAATACATTTGGAATCTTCTTATATGATATTATGCTGCTAATAAAATATACATTTGATCTTTCGCAGCAAAAACAATACATATTATACAAAATCTCATTACCTTATTATATTAGCATCCAAGTCACTGCAACAGATAATCAAATGTTTATTTTATAACGGTTACGGTTTAATTCATTGAATAATTTATTAATATTATTATAATAAATACACTTTTATTTTTTAAGTGATATTTGTTTAATGACATTGTTTAATATTTCTTATAGAAGGAATGCTTTTATATATTTTCTTACTTAGAGTATTGTGTTGCATTAAACTTGGATGTTAACATGATGAGTTTTTCTACATTATGTATTGTTTTTACTGTGAAAAATCGAATATGCACTTGATTAGCAGCATAGTTCTTTAATTTTAGATATAATATAAATTTTTATATATAATACTGAAGATTGATAATGTTCTTAATTATTTTAATACTTTTTCTTCATATTTCATTTATTTACCGTATCAATTGAAATATTTTAATTTATAAAATATCATGTATTAATCAATCAGATATATTAAAAATTAATTATATAAAACATAGTGAATAGTGAATAGTACCTAATTTAAGCATCTCCTTTCCTCCACAATGGTGTTCCTAGCTATCTGCAAAATAGCATGGTTAATGGGATGGTATAACAGTAAATAAATATGATTTGTAAATAAATATCATATAATTTAAAGTGAGTTCAAAATGATACCGATAAGTTAATGACAGTAAATAAATATGATTTGTAAATAATATACTTTATACATTTGTTGTTGGATCTCTTTACCCCTTTGCAAAATCACATGGTTTAGAAGATCCAATAATAAGAAATATAATTTGTGAATAAGATCTTTCAACCACAGTTTTCTGGTTGTAGAAACTAACATAATAGTATAAAAAAATTTAAGCATTAAATTTCTGAGATAGATAGACTATTCTTCTTTCTTTTATAAGATGAATAAATGAAAAATATAGAAACATGTTTTTCAAAGAAGTAACCTATTATTATGAATAAATAAAAATAAACATAATGAAAAATAAAAAAATCTTTAGTGGTTGTATATGTAAAAATCTGTACAAAATATAGAAACATGTTTTTCAAAGAAGTAACCTATTATTATGACATAATATGTTAATATAAAGTAAGGTTTCAGAATTTAAAAATATGAAGATCTACTCTGTAGAAAACTTACTGTATCAGAAGCAGAAAACAAGAATATGGATAGGTAGAAAGGAAAATAAAGGAAAGAAAAAAAAGAAGAATATGGGAAAAAAAATTTGAAAAGAAAGCGGCAAGAAAGAAAGGAAAGATGAGAGGAAACCGTGAGAGTCGGGTGGAGTTTTAGGGTTTTAGGTGGAGTTTATATAGAGGAATAAGAGGCCCACTGTCTATTTAATTATATGTCTATTTAATTATACGTGTGGTTGTAAAAACTCTCATTATTTAATTAATTTTATTAAATAAAATCAATAATTTAATTTCTTAAAACATGAAAATAGACATAATATCATAGAATATGCAGCATAATATATGAACTTGATAAATTTGGTATAAATTGAATCAAATTTTATTTGATGAAAAAATTATCAATTAGTCAAATAAATGTTTCATACTAAGTTATATATTAATAAGATATGTAAATTGATGGAGACAAGTATAATCAGCTTAATAAGTAAAGCTAAATTTATATGGTTGGAGATTTATATGGTTGGAGACAATTTGAAATATTTTAGTTTAAATACAATTAAAAATCAAATTGATAATTAATTTTCAAGGACTTATTATCATTTTAATTATTTTGTTCAATTTTGTTCATATCGATAATATATATTTATTTGTATTAAATGAGCCTGTTTAATAATAAATCAAAATAAAAATATTAATTAATAAAAGTATGTCTTTTACAAAAAAAAAAAATCTTTTATAGCTATTAATGATATTTTTGTTTTTTTTATATGAAGTCATTTGAGATTTTTTATTTTTTTAATTTAAGAGAAGTTAGTAATAATGTATAAGTGTAAATTTTGAACAAGATATTAAAAATCAAACATCTTAACAAAATTAATAAAGAAATCACACGCTTTGTTATCAATATACTATTCTATTTGTTAATTGATCATTGGGTTTATATATTGAGTATAAAATTGCATCGCAAAAATACATTTTGTTATATTGATCAACGGCTTGATGTATTGAGTATATAATTGCATCGTGAAAATGCATTTTGAGTATTTATTAGACGGTAGTTAATTAGGACGTCCAAAATATCTAATGATGTATGGCGTTGGTTATACATGATGTCTAAGGGCTAATAATGTTATATCACTTAAAAAATTATTATGTGAGAATTTATATTTCGCCTATTCTTTTTATGCGTTCACTGTTATAAGGTTCTTGTCGATGACAACTTCAGTTACCACTAAATATAATTTCTAACTCAATTAACACAAATGTTTGTTGATTGGAGGTTTTGAATATGATTTTTTTTCTTCATTTGATCAATTACTTGTTTTTGCATGGACACTTTTTAGCCTACTGTTTCTACACCGTTCACTATAACACCCTTAACGAATATAAAAATTTTTTCTAAAACATTCATTTCACATAATCAAACTTTATTTAATTATAATGCTGAAGCAAAATAATATTTATAGACATAGTCTATTCAAAACGAAAATCTCCAAATATCACTTTTATATAAAACACCAAATCTAAAAACTTTTTAAATAATAAAAAAAATAATCAACCCCGAAATAAAACGTCTCAACTCTCGTAAGTTACTTCGATTCGGTTTTATCTACAACATTATCTATTTCTGTACAAATATGATAATCATAGGTAGAAACCACAACCACAACATGCAAGGGTGAACAACCAGAAATATCATAACACACAATATACAATAAGCATTTTAAACACTTAATAATATAATCATATTTCATCACAACATTAACATCACAACCAAATCATTCATAAACTAATGTTGTTTTCTTGTATTGTGTCGTCATAACCTGTTCTCACTAACATGACTATTTGAGTCATCTTTCATCACAACTTCAAACTTATCTCCCCGGCTTTTCAAGGACTAACGAGTAAAAACACTGACACTACGCGCACCGGTGTACTATAGTAAGCACGACCATAAGCCATTGAGAGAGACGTCTAACCCTATCGAGTCCTCGCCACGAGAAAGGGTGACACTCGAACCTCTATCTATACAAGAGACTTCAACATCCTTAACGTAGGGTAGTATGAAAAGCTAACACAATCGTCCACATTGCAAGGAAATAACATCATTCATGTTCACATTACAAATTCTATATACATTCTCAATAATATGCATTTATCCACCAATCACAAGGTTTATAACACAATTTTTATTACACTTCATATTCAAAACCTCCAAGATATAAATTAATTTATCAAACACAAAGTTACACTACACCATGATAATCTTTTAATTAAAGTACTCAAAATACCAAGATGGCAAGAACTCATGTGGGACCATGTAGCTCATTGTTACTCAAAAAGCATACATCCACAACATTGTTCAACCACCTTAAATATAACATCTAGTGAAAAGAAAACATGACCTGATGACCATGACTCACATTACGCAAGTCCAAAATCAAAACTCTTTTCTTCTTTTTTTTCTTATAACAACAAGATTTTCTTTTCTCACTCGACTTTTCTCTCTCTTCAAATGACTCTAATGTGCTATAGTAATCTGACTCATCTCTACTAAAACAAAGTGATACATATTTGTCCACATTATTTGGCCTATTCTCCACATAGGAAGGGAGCCCTACACATATTTGCATGGAAACTCTCAAGCATCATAACTTTGTTATTCCTTGACATCAAACTCTTTGTTGGGATAACCCAACAAAACATACATACTACCTTCATAGGCAAAACTCATCACAAATATTACATAAACCCTATGTCCACTCATACGTAAACTCTTACATAACAATAGCCACAGATAATCATAATCATATACACATGTATAAATTCAAGGATTATCAATCAAGATAGTTAAGAATACATATAACATATAACCATAAACAAACAAAAGTAAATTTCCTCATACATTAGTCAATCCTAAAGCTTTATCTATACTTCCAAATCACCACCAATATTCCTTTGCACTAAGGGTTTTCTTTTGTTTTCTCTCTTCTTCACCCAAAATGTCAATCTCCTCTCTTTCTCTTTTTTCTCTCCTTGATTTAGAGAGGATTTCTAAACATCAAATCACCCCTTTCTCTATACCTTATTATTTATAAATCAATCCAACTCTACCTCTAATATTTTCTTACTTATAATAATACATTTTATTCTTATTTATTATAATTAATCTATCAATAATACATATTATTATTATCTAGACATAATATTTAATTATATATAATAATATCTAAATATATCATTTAAAATATCTACAATATCTAATAATAATAATATCTCTTTTACTTATACATTTACTTATACAAGGTGTATTGGAACATACAGAGTAATTATTCAAACATACATTTACTTTTCTTATCAAAGCTTCATTTCAACATACATGTGGTTTAAAATGTTAAATCGATTAACATGAACACATTAATGTAGTATTGAGAGATGCTGAATAGATAACTAAACACAAGACTTCTGCAAAACAGTATAAGGAATCCACCGATAATGCTGTTCTGACGTAGTATAATGATTCCCAATTAACATTTTTGCTGCCACCAACCATGGCATGCATGAAGGCTAAGAGGAGGACCACCTTAAAAAATGTCTCACTATGAATTCTGCTTTATTTTTTTCTTTTCATATAATTTAATTCAATGAAACTAGAGAAAGAGAAAAAGTATGAATCTCTAACTTTTTAAGATTACTGGCTTAACGAATTACTACTACTGGACAAGTTTTTCGTTTAAAGTTACTAAGTTGTCTTCTTCAGCAAAAGATAATTTCATATATCCTTCTGTGCAATGGTAGAACACATGTATGGAAACAGCAAAATTATTAAAACAGCAGCATCTGTGCATTCTTCATACTCTGTCAGATGAACGACATGCATTGGTTTTCCATTTAACGAGGTAAAACTTCAATGAAAGCATCTGAGGAAGATACAGGATTACAAGGCAGGACGCATTATTGGAAAAACAAACTTGACCCAATTTTCCTTCCTTTTTATTTTCACCAATTTTCTCTGCTTTCTAAAGAAACTTAGTTGAGCCAACGTCTGTTTTGAGGAGACTGTCAGAAAGTTGTAATGCACAGTGGTGAATTTGAATGTGAACATTGCATGGCTGCCATTTGTATCCAAAAACCATGAATCAGTTTCTGTCTAACATAACATATCAGTCTTGGACTAATAACCTAGTTGAGCATCTCAATGCTACATTAATGATTTATGTTAATTTTTTTCAAAATAAATTATTAATTTATTGCTTGCATTTAATAATTTAAAATATGCGTCTAAAGACAACAAAAGGTTACACTTTAGTATTTCTTTAAAGTGTTTGGATTTATAGATTTTTTTTTTCCAGTAACATATATATTTTAATATTTCTTTTCAACAATATATTGTGTCCATTATTTTCGTTAGACAAGATATGGCACATTGTATACGTCTAAGTATTAGTTTCAACAATATACATGTCTGTCATTTGTATCCAAACACCATGAATCACTTTGTCATTATCAGTCTTCAAATCCCAATTAAGTGGTTTAACTCTATTAACACATTTAATCAATTAAAAAAGTTAATTAAAAATATATATATATATATAAAAGAATTTTTATAATTATCCAAACATAAGTCAAATTTTATATATATAATCCTAAACAAAAACTATATACTTATTTATCACAGCCTTCTTACATTACAACCATAAAAAAAAATAATTAAATTATAATACAATATACATCTCCACATTTACTGTCTAAAGCTTGTTCTAATAAATTCATCACCCTTTGTTTACACCCATCAAATAATTATTTCAAATCATACAATAAACACAAACAACAATGCAAAAGGGTAATATAATATTATAAAAGAACCTACTCAGCAATTATAAAACATCAATATAATTCATTTTCAAACCAAATCAAACTTAACCATACATATGAATTCTAGACTTAATTAATCCAGATATATAGATGTCAGATTATGTCAAGTAGTATACTTATAATAGTGGAACAACTATCCCTTCCTCCCAAGTTATCACACAAAATTAGTCCTTTAGAATCTATGAACAAAGAACATCATATCATAGATTAAGATCTCATACTACTTCTCACCACATACCCCTTCTCTGTCTAAGATGAAGTGATTATTGGAGCGTCAAAATAACTTTCAATATTGAATCCCTACATCAATATATTATTCTACTTGAAACAACCATAAGAATTTACCTTAGAAACTATTTTCAAACTATACTTCAATACATATATAACCTCATGCATAAACCATCATAATATTCAATATATATTACCAAACCATCATTAAAGTATTAAAACATTTCCATTCATAAATAGCAGAAGAGAATAAAATAAAAGAAACCAAACCTCCATACAGGTGCCCAACAACTTTTTTTTAGAGATAATCAATTATCACACCTGAAAATCGATTATTCTAGAGAAAATTCATGCAAATATGATCTTCTGATCGAAATAATCAATTATCAAGTAAGATAATCAATTATAACTATGAAGAAAGGATAAAATTCTGAGTGAAATAATCAATTATCAAATAAGATAATCGATTATTCTTGTCAGGTTTTGACAACAATATGATTTTTCTGATTTGATTGCATCTAAGAATCATCCAAATGATCCAAACAGCGTCTTAAACACTAGAATTGATTTAAAAACAAGTTGTAACTTAAATTGGGTGTCAATTTGGTTATTTGACTAGGAAACAAGATTCAACTAATTAACCTATGACTCAAAACACTCGAATTTTGGGTTTTTTTTTTTTTTAATTTTGTTTTGTTTTAGTTAATCTACTCTTGATTAAATGATAAATGATATAATTATGTTTTATTAGGTTTAATTTTGTTGTTATTTTTATTATTTTTTCAGGGTTAAAGATGCTTTTATTCTAGTTCCTCAACTATCAAGTGCTTTTAGATTTAGTCACCCTTCCAAACTTTGTTACACTTTGATCCTTGTTCTTGAAAAAATTATAAATTTTTGTCCTCCAAAACCAACGCCATTAAAATTAGGCTGAGTTGTTAATAGTGTGTCACACTGTAAACTTTAGAAACTCTCTCTCTCCACAATCACCCCATCTTTGACTCTTTTTATTCCCGCATGACGCCAAGAAGATCAGTACGCCAGCATCTGTTAGTGTTCTTGATTTTGTCTCCAAATATGTTAAATTTTAAAATACTCAATATTAAGATTTTTTTTCTCTCTTCAAAAGAATTTAGATATTATTTTCATCTAATTTTAAAATAAACTAAAAAAATTAAAAAGAAAAAATCAAATTTTTCCCAACTAATTTATTGGATTGAAGCTTTCTAAAGTGTATGTAAATTTAACTTAGATTTCTAATCTTCAGCGCCTCCTTATGTCTTTTTTCTTTAAAAGCTTTTGCTGCTTTTTTATACTGTAATTGCAAATTTGTCTGAATAAGTAAAGTTTTTTCACATTCTTATATAACATTCTATACAAGTATCTATATGAAAAACTTAGATTTAAATATATTGATGGTTTACATACATTCTAAATTTATTTTATATATTTTTTTCATTTAACAGTAAGCATTTTTTGTTTATTTTTAATAACTTTTTTTTTTCTGAATATAAATGCTGATGAGGTCTATCTGTGTTTTAGAGCATGCAACATTGTGCATTCATAAAAATAATTAATTAAATTAGTTAAAAGAAATTGCAAAAAAAAAAAATTGTAATAAATTCATTTATTACATAACTTTTAAAGCCAATTATTTATTT
Organism: Vigna radiata var. radiata; assembly: GCF_000741045.1. Taxonomy (NCBI): domain Eukaryota; kingdom Viridiplantae; phylum Streptophyta; class Magnoliopsida; order Fabales; family Fabaceae; genus Vigna; species Vigna radiata. The sequence goes on from NW_014542192.1 coordinate 172,390, forward strand.
TTTAAAAAAATTATTATAAAGACTAAAAAAATATTTTTATAAAAGTTTAGATATTTAGTTAATTTATGAACATTTAATAAATAAGCTCTTCAAGTTATCATATTATTTTAATTTAGTTAATGGTATTTTTTTCTATCATCATTATAATGAATATTCAATTCTGTATGAAACATTTATTTGATTAAATTGACAATTCTTTTATTTTATTTATTTATACTAATTTTATAAATTTGTTTACATTTATGCCTATTTGAAAAAAAACTATCAATTTATATGTATTTTGAAATTTCAAGAAATTGAATTAATGGTATTATATAATAAAAGTAATTAAATAATGACAGAATTTTTAAAACCACACCGTGATTCTCCTATATATGAGGTTAACCTAAACCGATTAATGGTAACTCATGCGCTTCCTTTAGTCTGTCTTTCCTCCTTTCGTTTCTTCTTTCTTTCATATTCTCATTATTTTGTTGTTGTCGGAAGATGCTTTCTGAAATAGTAAGTTTTCACTTTTCATATTTCTAATATTATCAATTTGTTTCAATTTTAATGTTATTGTTTTCTTAATAATTAATTGTTCTTGTTCATTTCAAGATAAGTAAAAGAATGGTATAGTATCTAAACTCATTAAACCTTAATCTGTATTTGTTTGAAAAAAATCTAGTTAATGGTTCATGAACTTGTATATTCTGAATATAATTTTACATATTAAGACTTTTTTATTTTATTTTCATTTAACAGACAGCACTATGCTTATTTTTGACAACTTCTTTCAGGGTATATATCTAACTACATTAACAAAACACTTTATCTATTCATCTCATAAAAGTAAAATAGCTGATTATCTGAGAAATTTAATACTTAATTTATTAGATTTTATACAACAAGAGAACTGCGTCAGAGATATCTTATTCACAGATAATATTTTCTATTATTCCATCTTTTAAATCATGTATTTTTTGCAATTAGGAAAGAATAAGAGATCATATAAATGTATGTAAGGATGTTATCTCAATGCCAAAAAAATCAAGGGATGCTTATGCTAATCAAATGAACGATTTCATCTTTCACAGCAAAAACATTACAATGTCATCAGGTTAGTATGTAGAAACTACTCTATGTGTTGAAAATTTTGATCTTTCATGTGAAAGATGGCTACTGTGATATCTTATAATTGTGGGTAATGGGATGATGTTGAAAAAGATTTTATTAGTTTGAGGTTACATTTTTTATTTTAGGGTTAACAATAGGTTATAATAATATTTAACAACTGTAAATATCACGAATTCAAAGAAAATTAACTTATATTGTGATGTGATAGGTGTATTAAGAGTTGTTCCTTTGTTATTCCAATAGAGAAAATTCTTGAAAACTTAGGTTATTTTCTTGAAAAATGTGACAAAGATTTCATCATTAGGTGGATTTAATTTAAAGAAAATGATCATTTTTTTTTATTTTTTATATAATTTAAATTATTTTTTATTTTTACAAAGCAATATACTGGAAGAGTTGTGCCGCACAGAAAGGTTGGGGATATGTAGATACATCATCAAGATAAATCAGGTGAGTAATAATTTGTTTATTATTGTGATTATTTGCATTAATCTTTGTCTCTTATGCTAATGCTAATTAATTTCTATTTTCAGAATACAGACTGCTCCTTTCTTCAATTGTATTAAGTAAAGATAAAAAAGATAGAAATAATAACAGTGTCTCACCAGCTCAGATTTCAACTTGTTTTCTTTACAAAGAATACCCTAATAAGCTCACAAACACCAAAGTTATTAAATTTTTTTGGAAACCTTTTCTTTAACAATCTTAATTTAATTATTTCTTGAAGAGTACCGCATTTATTGTCTTGTTATGTGCCAGTCTCAATGCTATATTAATGCTTCAATGTTAAATTTTTTAAAAATAAATTATTAATTAATGTATAAGATCATTTATTGTTTGCATTGAAAAGTTAAGTAACTGAAAAGATTTTGTGGAATAAACACAAAAGAAACACGTCAGTTATAAAAACCTTCGAGAAAATCAATGTTGCTAACTGTTATCGGGGTTTTTCCCTGACTAGCAAATTTTGGGAGTTTTGATAAAACTACCACTATAAGATTATCAGTATTTACAATCGAATAATTTAAAACTAAAATATTATATTATTAAATAAACAATAAACATGTTTTTTTATATAAAAATTGTTTAACATAATATAATAATATTATTTATCCAAAGTTCTTTTTTTCTTTTTGTTTTACTTTTTAAGGTTGAATGCTTTTAGGTGGATATGGGAATTCGAAGTGCCAATAAAACCTAATCTGACAGCTTCGAAAATGGACTTTGAATTTTCAAACAACAAAGTCTATACAAAAGAGATTTGATATTTTCACTTTTTTTTCTTTTTTAAATATATTTATTTGATATCATTTTTATTATACAATGTGCATTTAAACTGAAAACTGAATATATTTTGTTTGAGTAAGTAAAATTCCTTATTAAATGAATTTATTGAATAATTAATTGGATTACTAATGAATTGTATTTGTAATTTTGAAAATCCTATATGAAAATCTATTATTACTAATGTAATGCTTAAAAGTTCATTCTTTTATAGTCAGAAGTTTGGATTCAAATTATTGTAAAGAACATAGTACATCAATAACATAATAGATTAATGATATGATATATTACACTCTGAAATGGATTAATGTATGAATGTCCTTTAATGAACACTAATATTAGAATGCAATTAAGAAGGTGAGTTAGAATGTCAATTTGATTGAAACATCATCAAAGACCACACTCTCCTTCGAGATTGGATCTGAAATCTGATGCAACACGCTGCCTTCAGCTTCAACAACAATTATGTCGTTTAAAAAGAAATCAGTGTATCTTACAATTTCAATGTATTCTGTTCTTATTTGTTTGCAACATGACGTGTAATAGTTTATATTTTATTAAATTAATAATAACAATATCATAGATGTGATTTATTATTTCTTTGCAACGTTTTATGTTTTATTGAGAAAATTGGGACGCAACAAAAGCATCAATGCATTGCTATCTCATCAGACACTGTGCGTTACAGTTTTCTAACGTTTAGCACTGTTATTTCTCTGTGGTTTTGAAAAGTGTTGTGTGGCTATAAATACATGGAACATTGCATTAAACCAAGAAATATATCTTACAGATAAAGATTTTGTTGAAGTTCAATGTCAGAGGTTTGCTCTTTCATCTTAGACGAGTGAATTTATTTCTGATGATGCCTTTAGTTTATGCTTCTTTTGCTTTTCTGAATGTTTCTTCCTTTCATTTTCAAAAACCCTTGTTGGGATTCCCTTCCCTTATATTCATACATTTCTATATATTCGTTATATATAGAAAATCTGTTATCAACTGCAATATACATAAACTGAATGATTTTGGTCACATCTTTCTCCTTTTTTCTTCCGAAAAAGCTTCTTTTTTTTTTTGGGTGCAGACTTCTTTGCTTTGTAAATTGAATCATTTACTTCACATGTTTCATTTTCATCCATAACGGTCACATCATCAAATATCAACAGATGTCATCCATAGACGATTTATGTGTTTTCTCTTTATTTTCTATTGTATTTTTTGTTCAGTTTCAAGAAATTAATGCAAGTATGTTATCTCAATGCATCAAAATCAAGGGACGATGCTGCTAATCAAATCAACCATATGATCTTTCACAACAAAAACATTACAATATGACAAACATGAGAGGTAAGAAGTTTTATCATTTTACACATAAATGTCAAATTAGATATTCAGAAGCTCATGCATAGAAGTAACTGTGCAGCACTTTTTTTTTTTTTAAGGTGATGCTCCTTTTAGCCTTCTACATAAAGGCATAATTCATGCATGGCGACGGCAAAAACGTTAATAGGAATTCTTCATACAGAACAGCATCTTCCTACTATGTCAGAAACTCGTGACAGAATTCCAATGCCGAGTGATTTATAACAAAGTTTGGCCAGTTAATTCCCATCATCTTGAAAAAAAAGTGTTACACAGTTATTTCCATGCACTTGCTGCTCAATATCTGATTTGGCATTTATGTATGAAGTCATAAAACTTCTTATCTCTGCAGGTTTGTCATATAGTAAGAAAGATCAAATGGTTGATTTGATTAACAGCGTCATCCCTTCATTTTGATGCATTGAGATAACATACTTGCATACATTTTTCTTGCATTTTTTTTTACCTGTTTGCAAAATCACATCGAATACAGGAAATATTATTTCTGAATAACATCTCTCTGCAACACGTGACTTCGTTTTATGTTTGTATGTGTCAATGTATTTATCAATTTTACATCCAGATATTAATCATAATGAAAATTGTATTTGTGTAACTCTATCACGATAAGCAACAAATTACTAATATTATTAACTTTGGAACATCATAAACATATATTGGAACAGAACAAAAAATACATTAGAAATTTAAAAAAAAAAAACACATGAAATTCATAGTATTACTCTATATCCAAAGAATCGTCTAGTTGGTTTTCCATGAGCCATTAGTGTAAAAAAGGTTTTTTATACACTAGTTTTTTTTTCTTTTTTTTTCTTGATTTTGGAACTATTTATAATTGATGATTCTCACTGCGTTCATAATTACATCTCTTGAATTAAGAGTAATTACTCCTGTTTTTTATGTATTATTTTGTGAATGTTATTAACTATTGTCTTATTTTGGTTGTTCTTAATCGTAATTACTTAAACTATGGTCTTAATGTCTATGGATTTGTTCCTAAATTATTATGAGTATATTTTTTCATTGGTCTAGGGAGGAATATTTCGTCGAATTTGAATGTGATTCAGTCTGAGTTCTTTAAGAATAAAACTTTCTAGATTATTATTCATATAAAACAATTCTCATCATATCCATATAATCTTTTAACCTTTATGCAATAAGACTTCCATTAAGTTGCTCTACAATTTCTCCCTCTCTCTCTTCTTAAGTAATAGTGTTTTGGTAGGAGGCTTTCAATATACTATTCCAATGAAAAATAACATGTTTCAAGATAATTATAGTTTAATTTTGAATAATGAAAAGCTCTACCTATTTGTTTCAAGGTATTTGTTTATGTATATATACCCGAAACCACCTTTTATCCCATATCATTTGCAAGGCAAAACCAGCTATCTTTATATTATTATTCTTATTACATAAAATTTATTAAATATAGAAGCAACAGCAGAGCACAGATACCAAATGGTTAAAACAACATTCTCCATCACAACCCTTATGCATCTTCACTTGTATGAATTTTATTCTTAGAATAGAAGTCCCAAAAGTGTTTGGAGAGAAAATGGTAACTAATTTATCCATGGTAAGAAAATCATGCCATTGACAATTTAGGGTTGAAAAATGTTTAGAAAGAAAAAAACTAGAGCTTTCTGTATCACTTACCAATCCTACTAAACTTGTCACCAGTTCTTGCCAAAAACATCATAAGTTTTCTGACTCTAGATATTATTAGTTGGCATTTCATAATTACATAACATTATATATTACATAATCATGACAACTCAAATTTTAATTGTTAATGTAGACCTACAAAAATATATATATATATATATATATATATATATATATATATATATATATATTTTAATACACGATTTCGGAAGAGTTTGTAACTAGGGGCTAGTGGTCATGGCAATTAAAAAAAACTTATAGATTATTATGTTGGTATTTTAATTTTTTTTATTAGTGTGAAAGTAAAAGTATAACTTAAATAAGATTAGAATTGTGAACCCTAATAATCTTATAGTGTCACTTCTTTCAATTTTAAGAATGTTTTCTATAGAGTTCTCATTTGCTGGAGAAGATATCTAAATCTTCATGTAACTCATAAGAATATAAGTTGATTAGCAACTATTCATATCTTTGCTTATAAGAAAATTTTATCATAACAGAATATGAATAGTTGATGATTGAATTTTCTTATAAGAATATTCTTTCACAAAGTCGATTAACTATTCATATTCTGTTATGATAGAATCAATGTTGTTGATTGACTTCGTGAAAGAATATTTTTATAAGAAAATTCTACCATAATAGAATATGAATAGTTGGGACTTCGTGAAAGATCCAGAATAAAGAAGCTAAATTATATTACTGATGAGTTAGATGAAGATTTAGATATTTTTCCCAACAAACATGGAACCCTAAAGAAAACATTGTCAAAATTGAAAGAAGTTATTATGTAAGATTGATTCTTTTTCTTTTTCAGTTCACAATTCTAATCTTATTTAATAATTTTTCTTGATATTTCATTCATAGTTTCGGTTGAAATATTTTGATATATAAAATATCATATATTAATCAGATATATTAAAATTTAATTATGTAAAACATGTGACTAATGGTTTGTACTCATAGTTTTATAAAATATATTATGAAATGATGAAATTACACTTTAATATTAGTTATAGTAAATTTTCATCCTTTCTCAATAGGATTTCAAATACTATAAAAAACAACCCATTAGTTACATATTTANATTCAATTAATTATCAAACCTTAAATTTGACTAATAATAAAATCTCATCAATACATGTGATAATAAATCAAAAGATATTTCTAACAAAATACCACATACATTAATATAGAAANAAACTATTACATAAATTAAAATAGTTATCAAATCTCAACCATCAATGCATGTGACCATAGGTAAGAGATTTGAATAACAAGGAAAAATGAGAATAAAGTACTGTTAAATCAATCAACTAATCCTTGCAACATAATATACTAATTAAGCAAAACAATTTATTCTGTTCACAATTTTGAATTCCAAGAAATGTTAAAATATAATTTTGATGGCTGACTTTGGATTAGAAAGCAAAACAACAACAAATAATTTTCTATGAAATTCAAATTATTTAAAGCTAAGATATTATTGCAAGTTATATGCTAACAGTAAAAAAATTATTGCAAGTTATATTTTATTGATAATTAAATATTATATAATAAATATTAATTTTTTAAAACTTTTATTTAATAAATATTATAATAGCATTTGAATTATTTATATTATTTAAAATAAATTTCAATGTTAATTAAAAAATAAATTTAAACTTTAAATAAAATTTAATTAAAAAACTAAATTTATACTATTTTAAATATGAGAGATCAAATTAATTTAAAATTAAAATAATAATAATTTCAAGTTAACAATTAAGAAACCAAAATTATATTTAACTTAATTTAATATATTATTTCTGACACTTTGCACAATATTGCATGTTCTAAAAACAGGTAGATCTAAGGAGCAATGTAGTTTTTATATGCTAACCTTTAATGTTTTTGCTGCGAAAGATAAAATCGTGGATTTGGCATTGATGTTTTTGATGCATGCAGGATCTCTTCATACCTGATAGCAAAATAACAGAAGATTAAATAATAGGAAATATAATTTGAAAATAAGATCTTTCTGCCTCATTGTATAAACTAACATAATGTCTAAAAAATCTTAACTTCTAATTTTCTGTTGGGAGATGAATAAATAAAGTGATTTGTTAATGTAGTTAGTTATATATGATAAAAGAAATTGTTAAAAATAAACATAATACTTACTACTAAATGAAATAAAAAAAAAAATCTTAAAAGTTTGTATATGTAAAAATATATTCAGAATATACAGATACCATAAAGCAGATCCATGTTTTGCAAACAAATACCAATAACATAGTATGACATAATATATTAATATAAATTAAACTTTCATATAAATTTAACTATTTTTTAATTATGTTAAAAAAAACATGATCGAGAACTTACTGTCTGATAGAGGAGCTTTCAGTTTGTAGGCTTTCAACCGAAATATGAGAGAAAAAGAAAAGACAGAGAAAAAGGAAAGAGAAAAGGAGGCGGAAGCAGAGGGACTGAGAAGTGAGCCTTTAGGTTTTAGATTATCTTTATATAGCCAAACATGAGTCCACTATCGGTTAGATTATGTGTGTAGTTGTAAAAATTCTATTATTATTTAATAATTTTTGTTAAATAAAATTAATAACTTAATTTCTTAAGAAATGAAAATATATATAAAATCATTGTCTTGTACAAAATGCATCATAATATATGAACAATCTTGTACGAACAACCTTCAAGAAATTATTTATTATTATTAATAAATTAATTACCTAAACTTTTATAAAAATAATTTTGGTATTTGTAAAACACTAAAAAAAAATTTAAATAACAATCAATTTTAGAAATAGAAAATAATTAGTCACCATATAAATTAATATAAATACTAATTTATAAATTAAAAATAACTTATCTCTACAATAAAAAATTGTAATAATAACCAATTATATTTGATTCCTATATTAGTTATCAAAGTTTTGAGAATAAAAAAGTTTTGAGTATAAAATAATTAGTATCTAAATTTTTCATTAATTATAATTTTTTATTTATAATACTGACTATTTTAAAAACTATTAATTAATAGTTTATAAATTAATATTTAAGTCAATCAATATGATAATCAATTATTTTTGTCTCTAAAATTAATAACTATTTATATGTTTTCTTATAATGAAATAAATAATAGGTTTTAAAAGAATAACTATTTAGTTTATTGTCATTCTTTATTGCTATAATATTTTTTTATGCTTATGTATCATCCATTTTTTATTGTCATTCATAAAAGTATCTATTAATAGTCCTGGGAATTAAATAAAGAATAAGAAAGAAAAGAAAAGAAGATAAGAGAGAATGAAGAAGAACAATGATGTTTTTTTTTGTTCTGTTTCACATTTTCATATTTTTAAAATTTTTAAAGGTAACAAAATGATTATTTTTCCCTTGTGGATCCAAAAGACTTTTGAGTAAGAGAAATATGATATTAGATAACTAAGTTAAAAACATAATAGTTGTAGTAAAAACTTTCTTAGTGAATATGTTGATTGTTGTCGCTGTGCAATCAACTATATAACTCACTCATCTAATAAGCTATAATCGTCTTATGTAATAACAATTATTAGATAAAATTAAGTTAAGTAAAGCTAACTTTCAACAAATCTGTCTAAAGAACTCGTCCTTAACACTTATTTAAATTTGCATAAATGGTTAGAAGCATAAAAAAAGGTATAAAAGACTTGGACAAATATACAATACCAATTACTTAAAATGATAATTATACAAATATTAATAAAAGGTAAAATATTTATCTTTTCTAAAATTATTCAATAAACTTTTAATTATTTAAAAAGTATAATAATAAAAATATCAATAAAAAACCAAATGTTTATCTTTTTAATAATTACTATAAACTTCTAATTATTTTAAAAAATAATAACAAAAAAAACATAATAAAAACATGATAATATCAATTAAAACTTAATTAAGAGTAGATTAAATAAAACAAAACAAAATTTAAAAGAATCCAAAATTATAGTGTTTTGATAGGTTGATTAGTTGAATCTTGTTTTCGGGTCAAATAATTTAATTGGTATCCAATTTAAGTTACAACTTGTTTTTAAATCAATTCTAGTATTTAAGATGTCATTTGGATCATTTGGGTGAGTCTTAGGTGCAACCAAATAAGAAAAAATATGGTTGTTGTCAAAATCTACAAGAATAATCGATTATCTCATTTGATAATAGATTATTTCAGTCAGAATTTCATCCTTTCAAAGCTCTCTAGAATAATCGATTATTTCACTCAAAAGGTTATCTTTGTATGAATTTTCTCTGGAATAATGGATTATCAGGTGCGATGATTGATTATCTCTAGAAAAAATGTTGGGTACCCTGTATGAAGATTTGGTTTCTTTTGTTTTCTTCTTTTTTGCTATTTATGGATGGAAATGTTTTAATACTGTAATGATTGTTTGGTAATATATATTGAATTATGATGTTTTATGCATGAGGTTATATATGTATTGAAGTATGGTTTTAATAGAGTTTCTAAGATGAAATTCTCGATGATTGTTTCAAGTAGAGTAATGTATTAATGTAGGGATTTAACATTGGAAGTTATCTTGATGCTCCAATAATTATTCCATCTCACGTAAAGAGGATTATGCGGTGAGAAGTAGTAGCAGGTCCTACTCTATGGTTTGGTATTCTTTGTTTATAGGTCGTTAATTGACTAATCTTATGTGGTAGTTTGGGGGAGAGGATAGTTGTTCTATCATTATAAATGTACAACTTGCCATAGTCTGACATTATATATATATAACATAATTCATTTCAAACCTAATCATACATATGAAATAAATAAATAAATATATATATATATATATATATATATATATATATATATATATATATATATATATATATATATATATATATATATATATATGATCTTTTACCATTGCATGGGTTAATTCTTTTATAATATTAGATTATCCTCCTTACATTGTATTTTGTTCTTATTATTTGATTTGAAATGATAATTTGATAAGTATTAACAAAGAGGAATAGATTTCATTATAATAGACCTTAGGTGGTGGTGGTAGATATGTATAGTTTGTTATAGTTTAATTAATATTTTTTATAGTTATAATGTAAGAAACCTGTTATATATAAGTATATAGTTTCTATTCAAAATTATATATATAAAACTTAGACTTAGAATTATGTTTTGAATAACTTTAAGGGTTAAATATGCTTTCAGTCTCTGAAGTATAAGTGAATTTTGGTTTTAGTCCCTGCATGAAACATTGATGGCATTTCATCCTTTTAGTATTAAAATATATATATTTAGTTCCTAAAAATGAACGTGTCAAATCTCACTAACAAACTTGCCACGTCTTTTGTCAGTTTTAATGTTCACTGACTGTCATGTCAAATCCTCTGTCTATCTGTTCATCTCCCATTCTTCCAGAAACGCTTCAAAGATTCTAGAAAACTCTCTCCTACAACAACAAGCTTGTTCCTGATTCCAGAAAACGCTCCAGAGATTCCATCCACGACAACATTTTCCTTTTCTGCGGGAGGAAGACGTATTCACCCTCTGCAATGCTCTCTCCTACAACAACAAGCTTGAGATTTTTCTTTCTGACATTTTGATCAATGTTGATGGAAAAGTCAGTGTGGCAAGTATCTTAGTTAGTGATTTTTCTTTTATATATTTTTTCTTAATTAACTTTTTCTAATAATTGATTAAATGTATATGATGGGGATAATTATGAAAGTGATTTACGATGTTTGAATACAAATGGAAGGCATGTATATTGTTGAAACTAATACTTAGACGTAAACAATGTCTCATATCTTGTCTAACGAAAACAATTGACACAATATATTGTTGAAAAGAGATATTAAAATATATGTTACTTAAGTGAAAAAAAAAATCTATAAATTCAACACTTTAAAGAAATACTGAAGTGTAACCTTCCTTTTTTGTCTTTACACACACATATTTTCAATTATTAAATGTAAACAATGATCTGATACATTAATTAATAATTTATTTTTAAATAAATTAACACAAAGTATTAATGTAGCATTGAGATGCTGAATTGGGTTATTAGTCCAAGACTGTAAAATACAAAAGATTAAAGCTGTTTTAATTACAGTGAGTTTGGTTGGTAGAACAGATTCATTGTCATTTTATCAGTAAATGCCAAATTGATGGTCTGCAGAATTCATACATGCAGACACAAAAAATGTTATTATTACATTAGGGACTGTTAGGACAGAAACTGATTCATGGTGTTTGGATACAAATGGCAACCATGCAATGTTCACATTCAAATTCATTACTGTGCATTACAATCTTCTGAGATACAACAGCTGTAAATAACTTAAATTTAAAGGAAATTATATTAAAATCTATACCACTGTTTGTCATTTTTCATTAAAAAGTGGCTTTTTACTTTTTAAAATCTAGAAATTGCAGAGAGGTTCCGTCTGCTACCTCTCTTCTTTTGCTTCTTTTATATTTATCTATGGTACCAGTTCAGCTCATTGGTTCAGACAAAAGGCAAAGAAAAACGATTTTCAAAGAAATCAATATTTATTGAAAAGCTAAATCTGCTGCGTTGCCAATAGTCATTCTGCCGAAATACAGATATAGCTGTATTTTGTTTCATAGTCTATGGTCGTCGTTCATCTCATTGGCTCATAAAAGAGGCAAAAGAAAATGGTTTTCAAAGAAAACAAGATTCACTGAAAAGATAAACTAATAACATTATTATAGATATTCAACTAACCTTTGAAATTTTTAAATAATTCATACACATTGACCTAATAAAACTATTTATTATGAACAACTTCAACAAATAATCCTACACATTTCTAATAATGGATTATATGGTTATGGAAGATAGTAACACTAAGTAGTATTGCTAACATTTGATCAAGACAAAATATGTAGAATTCTTATTGTTACTATTAAAAATATATAGAATCCTATCCATTAAAGTTTTATTTCGTTAAAAGGAAACCAATGCATGTCTTTAATCTCACACAGTATGAGGGCAAATTTGCTGTTTCCATACATGAGTTCTGCCATTGTGCAGAAGTCTAAGAGGAGCATCACCTTTCCATGCACGGGTGAATATGTGATTTGGCATTTTTGTGTAAAATGATAAAATTTCTTACCTTTGCCATATTTGTAATGTCTTTACTGTAAAAAAAGAAATTGTTGATTTGATTAACAGCGTCATTCCTTGATTTTTGATGCATTGAGATAACATACTTTGATACATATTTGATTATAATAATACCTTTCTATATGTCTTAACTATGTAGCTAATTATCATCTTTCTATGTTATTTCTATGCTCATTTTTGTCTCTGCATGTCCATGCTGTAAATGTCGAAATGCTAAACAAGAGGGGTAATTTGAAAGTTAATTGCATGATGTATTTTGGGACCTTTTGGTCGTTCATATGTGTATTTTAAATCTGTTTATGATGCTTGATTCATGAATGGTATGAATGGACATTTTTGGTTGGATTAGGCATTGTCTAAGTTGGTGCAAGGTTCATTGGATGCTGGACAATGAAGTGTGGTGCAAGAACATGAATTCTGGTGTGTTTGGTTCACTAAAAATGTTGTTGGAAGCTAGTCCAAAATATTTTTTTCGTTCATGTTTTTCTAAATCAATTTGGTGTGCAGCTAGCTGCATAAATGAAAACTTACTTATTTAAACATAAGTTCACTGTTTTCAAGAACCATAAAGTGATAGATAAAAAACATGATAACTGAGAATAGCTTAAACATGAAAACCAATGTATAATTATGTTTGTTTTTTCTTTAATGTTTACCATTGAATAATATTATTATTTTATGTTAAACAATTGTATCAAAACATATTTATTGTTTATTTTATAATATTTAATTTTAGTTTCAAATTATTTAATTATGTGCTTTATATGTTGAAGTATTTTTGGTGGTTTCATAAACTCCGGTAGGTTGCGACGGTTTTTTCAAAACCATAGTTAATTCCAGTAGTTTTTGCAAGGCAGTTTTATTAAAACCTCGATAATTTTACTAAAATTCTCGAAAATTGCTGTAGTTAGGGGAAAACAGCCAATAACGATACTGTTTTCCCAATAGTTTTTGTAACCGTAAAAATTATATTTTTCAGGTGTTAAAATCTTAAAAAATATTAAAAAAACCTTTTCTAAAATTCAATATTTTGTAGGGACTGACGTGTTTCTTACGTGATTATTCCACACCAATCTTTTGAATTACTTAAATTATCAATGCAAACAATAAATAATCTGATACATTAATTAATAATTTATTTTTATATAATTTAACATTGAAGAATTAATGTATCATTAGTAAAAGGAATACTTTATAATAAGAATAACTAATCACTTTTTATAGAGAAAACCAACTTAATATAAAGGTAATGTGTTAGGGTATTCTTTGAAAACAAACCAAGTTGAAATCAAAGATGGTGAGCCACTGTTATTATTTCTATCTTTTTTATCTTTACTTAATACAATGATACATCAACTTTTATGAGTCAAAGGAAGTTTTCCTTTTCTTTTTCCAACCATGCATTACTTTTATGACTCAAAGAAACTTTCATAATAATTAATTAATAATATATATAATCAAATTATGTTCTTTTATTACCCATGTTTTTGAATGATAATGAATTTATTATAGTAATGGTAAAGAAATGTTTAAAATTTCTGTCCCAAGGAAAATAAAAATAGAGAGTATGAAAAAGAAATATCATTAACATGAAACGTGATAAAAATATATCTTCAGATTAAAAGCCTTAAAATCAGAATACATTTAACATGATTTAGTTACCTTTGCATGTAATCTCAAATAATATCATCTGCTCTTTCTGAACATATTAAATGAAACATTAAATGAAAAAAAAAATACATGAAAAATTTTACTAAAAAAATACATAAAAGTCATAGACATCCGACCAATTGAGGAAGGAGCAACCTGAACATATTTTCTGAAAAGAAAATTAATTAACATTAACATAAGAAACAAAAATAAATGTAGATAATCACAACAATGAATAAACTATTATTCACTTGATGTCAAGGTGATGTATTTACATATTTTCAACGTTTGTACGTTATATAACTCCTCCAGAGTGCTGTTTTACAGAAAACATCGTAAAAAACAATTTAAGTTATATAAAAAAATAAATTGTTGATTTTCTTAAAATCAACGTCATCTTTCACATCAAAATTTTCAACACATAGAATAGTTTCTACATACTAACCTGATGACATTGTAATGTTTTTGCTGTGAAAGATGAAATCGTTAATTTGATTAGCATCAGCATCCCTTGATTTTTTTGGCATTGAGATAACATCCTTGCATATATTGCTATGATCTCTTCTTTCCTAATTGAAAAACAAAAAAAGACATGATTTAAAAGATGGAAAAATAGAAAATATTATCTGTGAATTAAGTTATCTCTGTTCTCTTGTTGTATAAAATCTAATAGTTTAAGTATTAAAAAAATAAACATAATGCTGACTGCTAAATATATAAAAAAAGAAAGTCTTAAGTGACTGTAATATCTAAATATATATTCAGAATATACAAGTCCATGAACCATTAACTAGATTTTTCAAACAAATACAGAATAAGGTTTAATGAGTTTATATATACTATACCATTCTTTTTACTTATCTTGAAATGAACAAAAACAATTAGTTATTAAGAAAAAAAAGAATTAAAATTGAAACAAATTGATAATATTAGAAAAAAAAATCTTTATCCTGAAATATGAAAACATATATTGGGTGAAAACTTACAGCTTTAGAAAGCATCTTTCTACAACAAAATAAGAAGAATATGAAAGAAAGAAGAGAAGAAAGGAGGAAAGGCAGACTAAAGGAGGCGCATGAGTGACCTTTTATCGTTTTAGGTTAACCTTATATATATAGGAGAATCACCGTGTGGTTTTAAAAATTCCGTCATTATTTAATTACTTTTATTATATAATACCATTAATTCAATTTCTTGAAATTTCAAAATTTACATATAAATTGATAGTTTTTTTAAATAAACATAAATGTAAACAAATTTATAAAATTAGTATAAATAAATAAAATAAAAGAATTGTCAATTTAATCAAATAAATGTTTCATACATAATTGAATATTCATTATAATGATGATAGAAAAAAATAGCATTAACTAAATTAAAATGATATGATAACTTGAAGAGCTTATTTATTAAATGTTCATAAATTAACTAAATATCTAAACTTTTATAAAAATATTTTTTAATCTTTGTAATAATTATTTGTAAAATAAATAACTGGCTTTAAAAACTATTTAATAAATGAATTTATTACAATTTATTTTTGCAAATTATTTTAACTAATTTAATTAATTATTATGACTGCACAATGTTGCATGCTCTAAATCACATATAAATCTCATCAGCATTTATATTCAGAAAAAAGTTATTAAAAATAAACATAATAGTCTTAATGTCAAATAAAAAAAATATATAAAAATAGTTAAGCACCTAGACACATTGACAAAAGAAGTCAAAAGCGTATAAAAGAATTGAAGCTAAAAACATAAAGCTTATCATATCTAAAGTGTATTCAGATTAGCTCTCAAAAAACAAAACAATGTTTAAAACAATTTCATTGACAAAACACACTAAAAGTCTAAAACTTAAAATACGAAAAAAGCTAAACATTGTTTGTAAAGGCCAATAACAAAAGCGTTTACTCTATCTAAACGATAACATAAGCTTTACTCTATCTAAACGATATCATAAGGTAAAAAGCTACTTTGTCAGATGACGAAGTCCTTAATCAATGTTTGGTATTTTTGAAAAAAAAAAAGCTTAGTTGTCCTGAGCAAACATTAAATCACATTATATGTTCAACGTTCAAAAACAACAAAAGTGATAAGAAAAGACATATATGTTGCATGCACAATTTACTATATTCTTAGCAGATGAGCTATTTTACATGCATTCACAAANCTTCAAATCAAAATATCAAAAGTGGACGTTAGAGACAAAAGAGATTTTCACTTAATCTTCTTCACTTGAAGCTATGTCTAAAAGGACGTACAACCTAATCCAAACAAAGGACTAAAAAAGCATATCTGTTAGGACAAGTTGACTTTATACGACGACTGTTGTACACAAAGAAAGAGAAAATAATAGAATCAAGGACAAAAGCTTAGTTAAACGGACATTTATCCAAAAGCCTATAAATACAATAGCTTTCAAATGAAGAATCAAGAGAATAGCTAGAGAAAAGCATACAACGAAATATTCATCCTAAGAAGCACTCAAAAAGAAAAGGAAAAAGCTCAAGAAATAGAATACACTCGAGCTTTATTGTTATATTGCTTATTGTTTGTAGGAAAGAGAAAAGAGAGAGAAACACATGCAAGTGTTTATACTGCATTGTATGTAATTAATTACATCCTCTCTACGAGTGTAATAGTTTGAATGACTTGTAAATAATCTTTAATTGCAATTCTGAAGAGAATTAAAATATCTGTTGAACTCAGTTAAATTAAAGAAAATCTAAGCAATGTTGTTTAGTACCAGGAGTGGTTCGAGTAATTCTCCAAATCTAGGATAATAGGTGGTTATTCGATGACTGTGGAGACCAGAAGTGGTAAGAATACTCATCCAAGTCTAGGGTAACAGGTGGTTACTCGCTGACTATGAAAACCATAAGTGGTGAAAATACTCAGTGTACTCTTAAGGAGATTATAGTGGAACCCTCTACGGAGGAGACTGATGTAGCTGAGTTAGAGTGAACTAGTATAAAATATTTGTGGAATTACTTCCTCTCTTGCCTAAACACTTCTCTTACAAAACCTGTAGTTGAGTTTTTATTACTAAACGCATGAGCTTTCCAAGCTAAACGATTACTATTAAACAAAGGAAGTTCTTCTAAACTATGCAGTTAGAGCTGTCAAAACGGGTAACCCGGCTCGACCCAGCCTGGCCCACCACGGGTTGGTCACTTAGTGAGTCAACCCAACCCGACTCATTTATTAGCGAGCCAGAAAAACTTGAACCCGGCCCGACCCACCACGGGTTGGTGGGTAAACGGGTTAGCTCACTAGCTCATTTAATTATATTTTTTTAAAATAAAAAAAAAATACAAACTTTCTATAATTTTAATTTAAACAATTTTCACTCCCAAAAAATTATGTCAAAGACAATTCAAAATAATAATAAAAAGTACGATATAATCCAAATGTCATTAAAAAACAAACACAAAAAACATATAAATAAGTTTTTTATATTCATAATTTTTTGTTATTGTTGGAACCCTTGACCCTTGTTCTTGTTGTCTCCAAATTCACTAATAAAGATTTTCCTAATATCAGAACAATTCCGACAATCAATAAAAAAAAAATATTAGTAAAAAAAAAGAGAACCAGTATTCAACAACATCAACAAAAAAATTAATAGTTTAATCTGTAACATAATTTCCCAAATTCAAAGATATCAAAAAGAAATTGTTCAAATAATGTATACTCAAATTGTTTAAATAAAGTGAACAAAATCTTATACAAGCATGTCAGAATATGAAAAAATCATTTCATCTCCTCAAATCCCCAGAACAAAAAACAAATTTGAAAAAAAAAAAGAAAGAGAAGTGAGAAAACAAAATTGTGGAGAAAAGAGAAAAAAAAAGGAAGGGTGTTTTACCTGCTCCTTGAAGAATTTTAGTGAAGTGAGGGTGAGAGCACCGTCAAATGAGAGCAAGTACCGTGAGAGTGTTTTGTGAGAGCAGGGTTTACTTTTTTGGTATAAACAGTGAGTGAAGAAAGTATTTTATTTTTGAGGGTTTCATAAATAAAATAATAAATTAAAAAAATAAAATTAGGTAGGTGGGTTGGTGGGCCAACCCGGCTCACCACGGGTTCAACCCGCATGAGCCGGGTCTAAATGAGCCGGGTTGAAATCTGACCCGCATATAAGTGGGTTGTATTTTTCAAACCCAACCCGGCCCGAACCCGTGACGGGCCGGGTTGGCTCGCGGGTTGTGACTCATTTTGACGGCTCTATATGCAGTGTAAATTTTGAATGGCACGACAAAAACATTTCTTAAAACAATGTTTTATTAATAAAGCGTCTAAGCATTTAAAAGAAAATCATAAAGCTCTAGAACATGCTATATCAGAAGGGTTGCGAAATGAATTTTTCCAATAACATTATTCAATGCCTACTTCTAGTATTTTTCAAGTACTTCAACCTTGATCCATATTAGATGCTGGAATTAAAGATAGCCTTATTGGAAGCAAAGCTTGATGTGCTCCATAGAGGTGAAGTGACAACCTTAGAAATGATAAGGGATATCTTTTTCGCCATGCCAGAGTTCAGAACTCTATCACCTGAAGAATTTTTTGTTCGAGTGGCATGGTTTGGATAGCAAGCCTATTATGAAATCATAGGAAAATACTAGAGGGGAGGAGGTGGGGGTGAATGGTGTTTTTAAAATCCTTTCGGAAAGTACGTAGTGTGTAATGGTTTGTAAAAGATATATATTTTTTGAATAGGATGGTTAGACGCTGGATTTTATGAAATGCATGTATGGAAATCATTTTAAGGAGTAAGGCAATGAAGCACAAATTTTATGCCGGTTTACTCAACCTGACCTATGTTCAAATCTCCCTTAAGAAATCTTATGGGGTTCCACTAATCTTTAACAAGATCACTCAAGATTTACCTCTCTAGGTTTACAAGGAGTACTCTCACCACTTTTGATTCACCTAATCAACACGACTAGTACGAGTTTAACCACTTTATGGTATAAAAGTATTCTAACCACTTCTGGTCTCAACCCTAGATAACTTGTCTAGATTGTTTAACTCAACTGAGCTAAACACCAAATGTTTTAATTCTCTTTAAAATGTACAACACAATTAGTTTAATGAGCAAATACTGACCGATAACTCTCAAAGAGGATATGGACAATACAAAGAAATCTAAGATATTGCTAAGGTTTTTCTTTTTTTTCTAGAAAATTTAGCTTCAAATGATGTATGAGCACTATAAGCTAGTTTGAGTGTTCACGAGTTCACCATGTTATCCTTTTCTTCTCTTCAAGCTTTTGTCTATATATAGGTTTTCTTGAGAGATGACCATTAGGCAGACAGGTTGACTTCAGGTGGAGTAGGTAGTCTTCAAGTGAGAAGTGAGACTTAAGTGTACTTTATAGAGGTACAATGTCTTGTCATAGACTTTATCAAAACATCAACTATCACCATGCATAAGAGTTAAGAGGAAGACAACAATAAAAATAATATCTGTTTATGAATTTTGTTCTTTTTTCATAATTTAAATCGATGAAACGAGATAAAGAGACAGAGTTTGAATATGTAACGTTTTTATAAGAGCTACTTGAATGAAATTTCTTCATAAATCAGAGAATATTTTTTTGAAGGAAGAGTTACTACTAAATACATTTTTCATTTAAAGTTTTGTCAGTTTATTCTAATCAATTTACTTTTACTTATACATAAATGTAGATCTCTGATCTTAATATATATTTATCTGTAAAATGAAAAAAGTTCTTAAAATGGATTTCAATCTTACGTCTGCGTCATGTTTGATATATATAGATAGAGAAGGATTTAAAGTTGAAGCAACCAAAATCTCATAAATATATAAATATTTTATTTTTAAATGTTTAAACCTACTTATTCTTCTTCTCTTGATTTGGATTTGAGGACTAATAATGACAGAAAGTGAATTCTATTTGGATACAAATGCTAAGCATGCAGTGTTCTGATTCAAATTCACCACTATCTTACAGCCTTCTAATTTAAACAAATTAACATAAATCATTAATGTAGCATTGAGATGCTCAACTGGGTTATTAGTCCAAGACTGTGACCATACAAAAGATTAAAGCTGTTTTAATTACAGTGAGTTTGATTGGTATAACAGATTCATTGTCATTTTATCAATAAATGCCAAATTCATGCATGGTTAGATTCAACAGCCCAAGCAAATATGACACTTTTTTTAAGGTCTGCAGAGCTCATACATGCAGACACAAAAAATGTTATTATTATGTTAGGGACTGTTTAGACAGAAACTGATTCATGGTTTTTGGATACAAATGGCAGCCATGCATTGTTCACATTCAAATTCACCACTATGCATTACAAACTTATGAGATACAACAGCTGTAAATAAGATATGATTGGTATGCTTGTATTCAAAAGAAGAATAAAAGATAATAACTACTCTATTTATGATAATTCAATTCTTATTTTGAGTTCCAACGTCTGCTGAATCTGTATGGTCCAACACTCAGAAAATTCAATCGTTATTTTAAATTCGAACGTCAGCGTTTAGGGTTCTGTCAGATTAGGTTTTCTACTTTCTTGAACAGTTAAAAAGTAAAACAAAAATAAGTTTTTGATGAAAAATGAAGTTAATTTCCTTTAAATTCAAGTTATTTACAGCTGCATCTCTCTTTCCACCTTGGCTTTTATATATATATAGCTGTAACGCACAGTGATGAATTTGAATATAAACATTGCATGGCTGCCATTTGTATCCAAAAACTATGAATCACTTTCTGGGATATTTTCTTCTTAATTATTTCAAAAAACTCTCTCTGGGACATTGCATTCTAATTTTGTCTTCTTATATAAGTACTTTCTTGCCAGATTAGGATTCTGTCACGTTACGTATTATACTATCATCAAACCCTTCAGAGCTAAATTTATAGAGTCCAATTATAATTTGATGGCTAAACTTTTAACTGAAATCAATGCATGATACAAAAATTAAATTTTTTGTGTTATTTAACTGTATTTAGATAATTTCATGGGGAACAATTGTTCCAATTATAATAATGTAATGTTTTTGCTGTGAAAGATAAAATCTTTATTTGATTAGCAGCAGCCATTGATTTTTGAGGCATGCATTTGCTGGATCTCTTCCTACCTGATAGAAAATCATAGAAAATTAAACAATAGAAAATATAAGTTGTGAATAAGATTGTATAAACTAACATAATGTCTAAAAAATTTGAAGTTCTAAATTCTGAGATAGATAGACTATTTTACTTTGTTTTTTCTTTTGTGAGATGAAGAAATGAAGTGATTTGTTAATGTAGTTAGATATATATGTTAAAAGAAATGGTTAAAAATAAACATAATGCTTATTACTAAATGAAAAGAAAAAATCTTAAGTAGCTGTATATGTGAAAATATATTGAGAATATAGAAGAACATAAACTAGATCCATGTTTTTCAAACATATACCAATAACATACTATGATATAATATATTAAATATAAATTTAATTTAAGAAAACTTACAGATATAAGAGCTTCCGGCATGAGAGGGAGAAAGGAAAGACATAATGAACTATATATAAGAACTTACTAATAAATAAAAAAAAAAATCTTAAAAAAAATATATTGAGAATATACAAGTTCATTACAAAAATAATAATAATAAAAACATCCTCATGCTGGTATTTCATGAAAACCTACCATCTGAAAGAGGAATTTTCGGCTTTTTGATTTCCAACCAAAATATAAAAATGAAGACCTAATGAAATGAAGCGGAGGGGAGGCAATGAGGTGTGAGATTTTAGGGTTTCAAGTTATCTTTATATAGCCGAACATGAGGCCCACTATCTCTTCAATTATTTATGTAATTCTAGAAATTTTATCATTATTTAATTATTTTTGTTAAATATCAAGATTTTGAGTATCAAAGCCATCAGAAAAAAATTTACTTAAGTATTAATTTAGTCAAATAAATGTTTCCTACTAAATTTAAACTTAAGTCATTTTAAATTGTTTATATAAGTTAAGATCTTTGAAGTTATAATATTGGATTCTAAATTTTGTTAGATGTTACAATAATAATTATAATCTATAAACTAAATCTAATGTGGGTATGTAAAAGCTATAGGAAGAATTGAAAGAGAAAAAAAAAACAAAAGATATATCTTTATAGAAGAGATATACTTTAATTCAAGAATTTTAATTTATATAGAAATTAGAGGAACAAAATTAACAAAATCAGTAATTAAAATAATAATAATTCCTTGAAAATTAATTATGGATTTGATATTTAATTGCCTTTACACTCAAATTTTTCATATTATCTTTTTGTCAAACCATTTAAATCTAAATTTACTTATTAAGCTGATTATACTCTTTCCATCAATATATATATATATATATATATATATATATATATATATATATATATATATATATATATATATATATATATATATAATTTNGTATGAAACATTTATTTGACTAATTGGTAATTTTTTCTTTAAGTAAAATTTTATTTAATTTATACCAATTTTACAAAGTTGTTTATATATTATGATGCATATTTTACAATAGGTTTAATAGGTTTGGAGGTCCCTGTATTTGGGGGTTTGTTTCAATTGGGTCCTCCAATTTTGAAAGTGATCAATTAGGTCCCTAATTTTGTCAATTTGAATCAATAAAAGTTAAATGCAGTTAACGTGAAGTTTTTGAACATGTGACACGCTGACGCTTCCAAATGACACCGTTTCAAGTGCATAGGTGGATTATAAAAGAGTGAAATCCCTTTTAATTTAGGGAGTTCACCTTCAAATATACCCTTTTAATTTAGGGATTTCATCCTTTTATAATCCACCTATGCACTTGAAACGATGCCATCTGGAAGCGTCAGCGTGCCACATGTTCAAAAACTTCAGGGCGTTAACTGCATTTAACAGAAAGGCTTTAATTGATTCAAATTGACAAAATTAGGGACCTAATTGATTACTTTAAAAATTGGAGGACCCAATTGAAACAAAACTTCAAATATAAAGACCTCCAAACCTATTAAACCTTTACAATATTATGATTGTATGTCTATTTTCATGTTTTAAAAAAAATTAAATTACTGGTTTTATTTAATAAAAATAATTAAATAATGATAGAGTTTTTACAACCACAGGCTTGAATAGACAGGTGAGCCTATAAACTTCACCCGAAACCCTAAAAACTTACACCGCTCCCTTGTTAACTACACAAAACACAAGTGCACATTCTGATTGTGAAAGAATAACTCTTTGCTTTTTATAAGCCTTTACATTCACAAGATAAAAAAATATGTAACTAATGGATTGTCTTTGTAGTATTTGACATCCTATTGTGAAAGGATGAAAATCTATTATAACTAATATAAAAGTTAAAAGTTTCATCATTTCATAATATATATTTTATAAAGCTATGAGTACAAGCCATTAGTCACATGTTTTATATAATTAAATTTTAATATATCTTATTAATATATGAGATTTTATACATTAAAATATTTCAACTGATACCATAAATGATTAAGAACATTATCAATCTTCACTGTACAAAAATTTATTTATATCTAAAATCAAAGAATTATGCTGCTAATTAAGTGAATATTCCATCTTTCACAGTAAAGACAATACATAACGTAGAAAAACTCATGTTAGCATCCAAGTTTAATGTAATGTAACACAATGATCTACGTGAGAAAATATATAAAAGCATTGCTTTCAAATATTAAAGAAATGTCATTAAACAAATATCTCTTAAAAAGAGATAAGTGTATTTGTCATAATAATATTAATAAATTATTCACTGTATTAAAACTTAACATTTATAAAATAAACATTTCATTATCTGCTGTTTGACTTGGATGCTAATATAATAAGGTAATGAGATTTTGTATAATATGTAATGTCTTTGCTGTGAAAGATCAAATGTATATTTCATTAGCTGCTTAATATCATATAAGAAAATTCCATATATATTTGATGTATATCAAATTTTTCATTATCTTATTTATTCATATATAAAAAAAGTAAAATAGCTGATTAATGTACTTATAAACAGTTCATGTTATTGTGGAAATAGATAAGAAGAGATGCAATATTGTGGGGGAGATAACAACTTAGTTGCATTATCATCATATGATTCACCAAAGTTATTTTTTAACATTGCTTAGTATATATGAGAAACTCACTTTGTTTAATATTGTGAATTGAGTAAGTTTTTTCTGTGTAGTTGGTACATTAAGTTACATGCATGTGTTAATTAATTTGAGAGTGTAATTTGTTCTTATTTTATGTTTTGTTGACCTTGCAACCTATTCTTTAAAGCTACTTGCATTAATGAAATTTGATGATATTTTAATCAATTTAATACTTTTTTATATTAATATTATAGATTTTGTTAGATATATTACTATTCATAGTTACATGTATTATTAAATATATTGGTTATTAATTGAATTTAATCAATAATTAGTTGATCCATTTACCTGACTAATGAATTGTGTTTGTAATTTTGAAAATCCTATAAGAGAGGATGAAGATCTATTATTACTAATCCAATGCTTAAAAGTTTATCCTTTTATAGTAGTATATTTTACAAAATTAGAAGCAAAACCCATTTGTAACATGTTTCGATTCAAATTATTGTAAGATCAATAAACATAATAGATGGTAGGCATGAATAGAATAGGTTTCCAGAATAACAAAACTTAAAATAATGATATATTACACTCTCAAATGGATTAATGTATGAATGTCCTTTAAAGAACTAATATTAGAATGCAATTAAGAGGGTGAGTTAGAATGTAAATTCTTCTGACAGCAATTTGATTGAAACATCATCTAAGACCACACTCTCCTTCAAGATTCGATCTGAAATATAATGCAACATGCTGCCTTCGGCAATTTTATATGTTCATTCAAAGAACTCAATATATGGCTACAATGTATTTATATGTATCTTACAATTTCAATGTATTCGGTTCTTATTTGTTGGCAAGATGACGTGTAATAGTTTATATTTGATTAAATTAATAATAACAATATTATAGATGTGATTTATTATTTGTTTGTAAAGTTTTATGTTTTATTGTGAAAATTGGGATGCAACAAAAGCATCAATGCATTGCTATCTCATCAGACACTGTCTTACAAATGGCAGCCATGCAATGTTGAGATTCAAATTCAGTACTGTGCGTTATAGTTTTCTAACGTTTTATACAAAAAAAGCCAAATACAACAGCTGTAAATAAGTGTAATTTGAAGGAAATTATCTTAAAAATCTATGCCACTGTTATTTCTCTGTGGTTTTGAAAAGTGTTGTGTGGCTATAAATACATGGAACATTGCATTAAACCAAGAAATATATCTTACAGATAAAGATTTTGTTGAAGTTCAATGTCAGAGGTTTGCTCTTTCATCTTAGACGAGTGAATTTATTTCTGATGATGCCTTTAGTTTATGTTTCTTTTGCTTTTGTGAATGTTTCTTCCTTTCATTTTCAAAAACCCTTGTTGGGATTCCCTTCCCTTATATTCATACATTTCTATATATCAGATTAAACTTAGAAAATCTGTTATCAACTGCAATATACATAAACTGAATGATTTTGGTCACATCTTTCTCCTTTTTTCTTCCAAAAAATCTTCTTTTGTTTTTGGGTGTAGACTTCTTTGTATTGTAAATTGAATCATTTACTTTCATTTTCAGAAAATGAGTTTTTCATTCTTAAACAAACCATTTTAAATTTATTCATAGTTTCTGATAATAAAACATACACCCTTGATTTGTGTTACCGTAATCCAGTCAAAATGAATGACTTTAACATTTCTTACTGTCATTGATGTTAAACTCATGTACAGTTTGAAATCATGGCGTTCATTCGAGAATATAACGACACACCAATCAATATGGTTTGGGAGGTCATGGAAAGACAAGATGTGTTTTTTCTTTATTTTCTATTGTATTTTTTGTTCAGTTTCAAGATGTGTTTATCATCTTCCTAAGTTAATAATATTAGTAATTTGTTGCTTATCGTGATAGAGTTAAACAAACACAATTTTCATTATGATTAATATGTGGATGTAAAATTGATCAATACATTGTAACATAGAAACATAAAACGAAGGCATCCTTTACGTATTAAAAAACTGTTGCAGAGAGATGTTACTCAGAACTAATATTTTTTATATTTGTGATTTTACAAACAGGTAAGAAAAAAATGCAAGAAATTTGTGCAAGTATGTTATCTCAATGCATCAAAATCAAGGGACGATGCTGCTAATCAAATATCTTTCACAGCAAAAACATTACAATATGAGAATCATGAGAGGTAAGAAATTTTATCCTTTTACACATAAATGTCAAATTAGATATTGAGAAGCTCGTGCATGGAAGTAACTGTGTAGCACTTTCTTTCTTTTTTTTAAGGTGATGCTGCTCTTAGCCTTCTGCATAAAGGCAGAACTCATGCATGGAGTCGGCAAAAACATAAAGTAGGATTTTTTTCACAGATACAGCATCTTCATTCTATGTCAGAAGTTAGTGAAAGAAATCCAAGACAGACTAGTTTATTGAAAACGAAAAAACTTTGGCTGGTCTAATTCCCTTCCTTCTTTCTTGGTTAAGGCATCTATCAGAAACCTAATATTACAATTTAGCTAATTCAGCATCTCAATGTTACATTAATGTGTTCATGTTTGTCTTTGGTAAAGAAAGTAAATGTATTACGTTCTATATGTAAATTCATTGGATATCCATATGCCACACAATTCACTGTATTCTGTCTCATAAGAGAGATTATATAGAGAATTTAGTTCTTGGAATCTATTATTATCGTTTTAAATAATTATTGGTATTGTATATATTTCTAAGTCTTTTTATATAGTCTAATGTGTTTGTAAACTCCCTTTCTTTTTTCTGGTTTTATTCTTCTAACCATTTCTGCAGATTCAAATTCACCACTGTGCGTTACAGTCTTGTAACTTTTTATACATAAAAGATAAAGTGGACACTGAGATACAATGGCTGTAAATAATTTAATTTAAAGGAAATTATATTAAAATCTATACCACTGTTATTTCAAAATTTTCATTTTTCATTAAAACCTTGCTTTTAAAACATTAAAGCTGTAGCATCTGTACTGTGTCAGATCTAACAACATGCATTGGTTTCCATGTAACAACATCATTAGGATATCCATATGGCACACATTTCAAAGTATTTGTAATACAAAAAATTATAGCTTATTTACAATAACATTATACAATATTTTCTCTATTTTATTTTGTTGAAGTTGAATACGTTATAGGATAAACTCTTTTTTTTAATCTACCATCTTAGTGTTGATAAACCCACACAAATTACATTAAGATTAAAAAAAAAATTATTTAACGCCCGCACCAGTACAACAAGGGCCATAAGCTATTCTAGAGTTTACTCAAAGGTTATCAAATCTTAATCTGTCGGGCCATAGTATAATGTAAAATTGTAACTAAAAATTGAAAATTGGTATAATAAATTTTTTAACATAAGATATGGTTGATATGCTTGTATTCAAAAGAAAAATAAAAGATAATAAGCACTCTATTTGTGATAATTCAATTGCTATTTTGAATTCCAACATCTGCGTATACAATTAAATATTACTATCCAACTATAATAGAGAGACATACAGGCAAAACTCTCATTTTTAAAACTTGGATCATTCCTAATTCTACCAATTCCCTATAGTAAATAAAAGCAGTTCTAAATAAATATACTCTTTAACTCTTCCACTTTACACTTATTTATACCAACAAATAAAAAAATAATAATCTCTAGTTCTTCAATTCTACCCTTGTTCATACCTACAAATAAAAAAAATAAAGCTTGCATTTTATTCCGTAGAGCTGAAGGGCCTCAGGTTGAACTACCTTCATTTATTTATGCATGAATATGAAAACATGTGATTAAGTTAGTATAAATCTAAATAAATATTAAGATGCATAATTTTGTTGAAAGAATCAAAATACATACCTCCTTAAAGATACTGAGACCTGCTCTGATACTGTAGAAATTCAAGTAATCAAATTAATATCATATAACAATATCTGACTTTGGATGAACAAGTTATCTTCTAATAGTAAAAATAAAAATAAAATCCTCAAAATGTCAAAATTTTATGATATGATTACAAAAAATCAAAAAATATATACTCAAAATTTCTTTAAATTTAAAATGTAATGTTTTTATATGCTAACCTGATGTACTGTAATGTTTTTGCTGTGAAAGATAAAATGTTTATTTGATTAGCAGCCGCCATTGATTTTTGATGCTGTTTTGTTGGATCTCTTTTTACCTGATAGCAAAATCACAGAACAATAAAATAGATCCATGTTTTTCAAACAGATACCAATAACATAGTATGATGTAATATATTAAATAAGAACATGCTCTTATTTTATGAGAACTTACCATTTGGACAGAGGAGCTTTCTGCTTTTAGGCTTTCGACAAAAATGAGATTAAAAAAGGGAAGACAGAGGAAAGCGGAGGCAACGAGGTGTGAGACTTTAGGTTTTACGTTACCTTTATATAGCCGAACATGAGATCCGATTGTGTGTAATTGTAAAAGTTTTATTATTATTTAATTATTTCTGTTAAATAAAATCAATAAGTTAATTTCTTAAAAAAAGAAAATAGATATAAAATATTCATGATCTTGTAAAATATGCATCATAATATATGAACAACTTATAAAACCAGAATAAATTAAATAAAATTTTTCTCAATAAAAAATTATTAATTTAGTCAACTTAATTCAATATTCATTAATAGAATTATATATATATATATATATATATAATAATAATAATAATAATAATTGAAAAGAAAGTATAATCAACTTAATTAAAATAGTATTATAACTTCAAGAGATTCTTTATTATTATTAATAAATTAATTATTTAATTTCTATAAAAAATAATTTTAGGGTTTGTAAAACACTAAAAAAAATATTTAAATAACAATAAAGATAAAAAAATAATTATGTCGCCACCATATAAACTAATGTGTGACTTCTACAATAAAAAAAAATCTTTAATTTAACAGTTGGTGTATTTTTTTTATATAAACAATATATTGCTTTTAATGATTTTTTTTTTTCATAGGAAGCAATTCAAGATTAAGTTTTTATTTTATATAATTTAAGAGAAGTCGGTAAGAATATAGAAGTGTAACCTGTGAACAATATAATAAAATATCTTTTATTATATTTAATTTATTTTTCGTTCACAATCTCTTTATTTGAATAAGATACATATTTTTCATCCTTTCTTTTCTTATAACATGATATCAGACCTATGATTAGAGTTTATCCTAGCGAATTTTAAGTGGACATTTCTGTTTCTATCCATTGTCGGGCTGCTATTGGACCACCCAATTTCTACTATAACGCACAAGATGTTTATATCTCGGCGTGAAGGGGGGTGTTGGAAGTACGGATGGCAACGGGTCGGGTTCGGGTCGGATAGTGTGATACCCGACCCGCTACCCGCCAGATATTCGCCTAAAAAAAATCCACGGAATTTTTTCAACCTGCACGTTGGATATTTTTTAAATTTTTAAATGAAATCCAAATTAAATTGCAAAAAAAAAAATACAAATAATATTTAAAAAATATATCCAAATAAATTCAATGGATAAGTAAATAAAAGTTAAAACATAAATTCAACTTTTTTAGCGGATAACGGGTATCCGCGGGTCGGATAGTGTAGTACCCGAACCCGACCCGATTATAAACGGGTATTAAAATATTCGCTACCCGCGGGTAACAGGTAGTAATTATTCGCGGATAATAAGTATCCGTTTCAGATTTTATCCGTGGATATCTGCAGGCACGAATTTTTTTGCCATCCCTAGTTGGAAGTCTCTCATCGATTAGAGATAATGCCAAATTATAATATATAAGTGAGGTGCAAACCTTACCTTACAAGCCGATTTTGTAGGGTTGAGTTAGGCTTAAAACTCACTTTCTAATAACCAATTCTGTTAATGCCAAGATCGTCATCTTCTTCCTCTCGTTCTTAGCTTTCCTACAATTTCTTATCCTTTTATGGCTACTCCCTCTATTACTCTCGCATCGTTATGTTTTACGTTTTGACTTTTTTTCTAGAGTTTTCAATGAGAAACAATTGGGTGCTTTAATGACTCGTAGCCCTGGATTGATTTTTGAGGAATCTGGAGGAGTTTTCGGAGATTTGGGTCGTGAAATTTTTGTTCAATTTGAGGTTGTGAAATTCAATGGCTTCTGCAGTTGTTTCTTTTTCTAATAATTCTCATGCGCACTCACATTTCTCAACTATGGGAATTTCTCAAGAGCAAATTCATGGTCTATTGGCACTTCTTCCTCAATCTAATCCCACAGTCACACATTCTACCAGTCTAGTGACTTCTCATAATGTTTCCACTTCTTCTTAGGATCAAGGTATTATCTATTCCTAATGCATTCTAGACACAGGTGCTGCTGATCATATATCCAGTTCTTTGTCTCATTTTTCTGGCACTATTTCTCTTGGCCCACACCTTACTCTACATAATGTCTTGTTTGTTCCTAATTTTTCAGTCAATCTTATTTCGGTCACAAAGTTAACTAAATCTCTATCTTGTAAAATTACCATTTCTGAATTTTCATGTGAAATACACGACAAGTCAACCCTGGAGATAATTGGGAAAGATGAAGAAAAAGATGGCTTGTATGTCATGATAGTTCCTGCATTCACACCCCTTGGTTCACCAACTTTTATTACTGCTAAGAATTTTATTGCTTGTTCTACAATAAGACATAACTGTATAGATATTTGGCACTCTAGACTAGGGAATCCTTCTTCTTCTTGTTATACCAAATTGCGCACCATGTATGCCACTTTTCCTGATACAAAATACACTCATTGTGATACTTGTCACTATTCTAAGCAAAGAAAATTGCCTTTTCAATTAAGTACTACTATTTCAAAAGCTCCTTTTGATTTAATTCATGTTGCTATTTGGGGTCCCTATTGTACTTCTTCTATTGATGGTTTCAAATATTTCTTAACTATAGTGGATATGTCTAGATTCACATGGATTAAATTGATGGACAATAAGTCTGATACAAGATCACAACTTATTGGCTTTGTTTCTTATAACAAAACTCAATTTGGCATTGACGTATAAGTTGTTAGATCAGATAATGGTAAATATTTTGCAATGGCAGATTTTTATAGACAAAAAGGGATACAAATCTTGTGTTGAAACACCTCAACAAAATGGAGTTATTGAGAGAAAACATCAACACATTCTCAAAGTTACTAGATCTTTAATGTTTCGATCCCATTTGCCCATAATTTTCCGGTCATTTGTTGTTCGTTATACTGTGCAACTCATTAATATTTTACCTTCCAAAATTTTGGCATATTTTTCTCCATCTCAACTGTTACACAATCTTAAACCTTACATTACTTACTTACGAGTTTTTGGATCACTTTGCTATGCTTCAACTCTTCAAGCTCATAGAACAAAATCTCTTCCTCGTGCAAGATAATGTGTTTTACTTGGTTTTAAAAAATGAGTGAAAGGCTACCTTTTGTTAGATTTCAACTCAAGCAAAACTTTTCTATCAAGAAATGTAGTATTTTATGAAAACATATTTTCTTTTCTTACTAGTGACAAACACTCACCTACTGATACACAAAATTCAAATTCCTTAGATTTTGTCACCAAAATAATTTCCTCTCCATCACCTCTTTTCTCATAAGCTATTGATCAACCCTCTTTACCACCTATATCTCCTCCTTCTATTGTTTCAAACCCTTTTATTTTTTCTTCTCAACCTATTTCTGTTGAACCTGCCACTACTACTCCACAAAGGAAATCAACCAGACCAAAACATAAACCATCTTATCTGTAGGACTATCATTGCAACATGTTATCTACTTCTTCCGCCACTCAGTCATCCATGGGTACCTTATATCCTATCTCTTCATATCTCTCATATGATGCATTATCATCTATTCATAAATCATATTCCTTAATTTTTTCCAAGTCAATGAACCTAAAACCTATAACCAAGCCATCAAACATGATTGTTGGAGAAATGCCATGGATCAAAAATTACAAATTTAAAAAATACAAAAACTTGGGTTTTGACTAATCTACCTTATGGAAAGCAACCTATCGGATGTAAATGGGTATACAAAATAAAGAGGCATGCTGATGGGAGTACTGAACGATAAATTGCAAGGTTAGTAACCAAAGGCTACACACAAAGAAAATGGTTAAATTACTTTGAGACTTTTTCTCGTGTTGTCAAATTCACAACAGTAATATTGGTTCTGGCTTTAGCAACTTTCAAACATTGGTATTTACATCAACTAGATGTAAATAATGCTCTTTTACATGAGGATCTGATGAAGAGGTATAGGTAAGGCTGGGCATAGTTCAATGAACTGTACTGTAACTACAATTAACCATACTATATTATACTTAAAAATACTAAACTTGTTTTAACTAAAAACTAATTAAACTATTTTATAGTACAGTTAAAAGAAATTGAACTTTACATAGTTTTAGTATGGTTAACTAAAACCGCACATATTTTTCTTTTAATAAAAAATTTCACCCCAAGTTGAAAACCTTCGAAGCTAGGTTTCGAGAGGCTGAGAAAAATGCGAAGAGAATTTCGTTCTTCCTTTCCAAAAATGCAGATTTAATGTATCAAACTACAGGATTGAAGCTGCAAAAGGGGTTGAGTGAGGGGCGCGAACCCTCTAACCCCAACCCTACCCTTTTTCGAGTTTGTGGGTTCTGCCGGAGGACTTCGACGATCTTGAAGAGGATGACAATGACGAAGAAGAAGCACCACATGGACCCTCTAAACCCGTGATTAGATGATGAGCAGTGGCAGATTAGGTCTGGTATTGGCCAAGATTGCACCCTTGATTACGAGGTATATATATACCGCTCATACCTCTTTATTCTTTTCCCCTGATAATATGTTATCATGAGCGCACATTATACAGTTCTAATTTTAACTCAACCAATTTTATGATGAAAATTGCTTCTTCTATTTTCCCTTTTGAAAAAAAAAATCATTTAGACCTACGATGAAGGAAAGCTTTTTCCTTTTAATTTGAGCTTATTATCCCTATTTTTTGTGCGTGAGGAAATTGTGTAGGAAGAAGATTTAAATATATTGAAGAGTATGTTACTGTTACCACTTAGTCCCCCATGGGTTCAGACTAAGATTTTATACTTAAATTTCATATATAATGAAACACATGGATCGAATCGGATGGGGTTGTTTCATTTTAGTCAAATGGTTTTGTGTTTGAACCCATGGTATGTGTTAGAAGTGGGTTTTAGGCCTAACTCAACCCTACAAAATCGGCTTGTAAGGTGAGGTTTGCACCTCACTTATATATTATAATTTGGCCTTATCTCTAGTTGATGTGGGACTTCCAACACACCCCCTTCACGCCGCGGTATAGACATCTCGTGCATGATAGTAGAAATTGGGAGGTCCAATAGCGGCCCGACAACGGGTGGAATAGAAAGAGAAATGCCCACTTAGAACTCGCTAGGATAGGCTTTAACCATGACTCTGATACCATGTTAGAAGTGGGTTTTAGGCCTAACTCAACCCTACAAAACCGGCTTGTAAGGTGAGGTTTGCACCTCACTTATATATTATAATTTGGCCTTATCTCTAGTCGATGTGGGACTTCCAACAGTATGCTTGCCTGTATTGTAGTCCTACCCGGTTCTATCTTATGATCCTTGTGTTGCCCGTTAGTTGCAGAATCCTTCAATTTTTTTTGGCTGTTGAAACTTTCATATGGTTGATCAGCACAATTTTTTTTTTAGTTGTGATCAGTGATTTTTGTGTTTGAAGTATATTTCTCCAACCTATATGGTATGTTCTTTAAGTGTAAATTTTTGTTTACAGTAATTTTTCAGCATTACTGCCTGCTTCTGCATCGCATGGTAGCTATT
Organism: Vigna radiata var. radiata; assembly: GCF_000741045.1. Classification (NCBI taxonomy): domain Eukaryota; kingdom Viridiplantae; phylum Streptophyta; class Magnoliopsida; order Fabales; family Fabaceae; genus Vigna; species Vigna radiata. The sequence goes on from NW_014542192.1 coordinate 206,657, forward strand.
TCAATTTTTGTGATGCTTGGTTAAAATTTGCAACATGTGCTGGAGCATGGCAAACCTTTTGAACGTTCAACTATAATCAAAGAGTTAACTGTGCAAACAGTGCAAATGAGCCACTAGAAGTTGCAAGGAAGAATAATTGATGTGATTTTTGATTGGAGTTTTTAGTTCAGTTAAGTTAATCTGAACTAAATAGTTCAGTTTAGTTACTTTGAACTATTTTTTTAGTTCGGTGCAATTTTTTTGAACTAGTTTATAGTTAACTATAAACTTCTATAGTACAATGCACTACAGTGTAGTTTGTCCACCTCTAGGTATAGGAAGAAATCTCTTAATCAACATCTAAAACACATAATTGTTGAAACTCAAGCCACCATCTTGAAGGAGTGCTCTTAGATGATGTTTCAATTAGTGTTAGAATTTACATTCTAAGTCACCTTGTTAAATGTGAATTCAATTAATTGCATTGTGATATTAGTACATTAAAAGAAATTTATACATTAATTGATTTGAGAGTGTAATATATCATTATTTCAAGTTTTGTTATTCTCTACACCTACTTTATTCATGGCTACATGTATTGTGTTTATTGATGTACTATGTTATGTTGTTTGATGTATCTTTATCCACAATTACATGCACAAATTACACATATCAAATAAATATTATGATTAATTAAATCTAAAGTGTGTAAAGTTTATAATCATTTGAGTCTAAGCATGTGAGTAATGGGCCTTGCTTGTAAAAAATACCATAAAAAGGATGAACTTTTAAGCATTGCACTAGAAATAATATATTTCATCCTTTCATGGGATTTTCAAAATTACAAATACAATTCATTAGGTTAAATTTAATTAATAAAGAATTCTAACCAATAGTAATAATAAGTAACCATGAATAATAATATATCTAATATAATTCATAATATTAATATAAAAAATTATTAAATTGATTAAAATAATTATCAAATNTCATTAATGCAAATAGTTGTAAAAAATAGGTTGTAATAACAACAAANCATAAAATAAAAACAAATTACATTCTCATATTAACTAACACATGCATTTAATTTAATGCACTAACTACAAAGAAAAACTTAATCCATTCACAAAACAAAGTGAGTTTCTCATATATAAGAAGGAATGTTAGAAAATAACTTTNGTAAGTTATGATGATAATGCAACTATAAGTTGTTATCTCTTCCATAATATTGCATCACTTCTTACATATTTACGAGGACATGAAATTAGCTATTTTACTTTCTTTATTCAGATGAATAAATAAGATAATGCCAAATTTGACATGCATTAAATGCATATGGAATTTTCTTATCTTATCTGATATTTGATATTATGCTGCTAAAGAAATGTGCATTTGATCTTTCACAACAAAGACATCACATATTATACAAAATCTCATTACCTTATTTGATTAGCATCCAAGTTACTACAACAGAAATGTTTAGTTTATAATCCTCAAGTTTTAATTTGCTGAATAATTTATGAATATTATTATGACAAATACACTTATCTATTTTAAGTGATATTTATCCAATGACATTTGTTTAATATTTTTTAGAAAAGGAATGTTTATACATATATATTTTTTACTTTGATTATTATGTTGCATTAAGCTGGGATGTTTATGAGATTTTTTACATTATATATTATCTATATTGTGAAAGATGGAATATTCACTTGATTAGCACTATAATTTTTTGAGTTTAGATATAATATAAACTTTTATATGCATTAGTGAATATTGATGATGATCTTAATTAGTTTAATATTTTTTCTTGAAATTAATGGGACCGATTGAAATATTTTGATTTATAAAATCTATATATTAACCAAATATATTAAAATGTAATTATGTAAAACATGTGATTAATGACTTGTACTCATAGTTTTATAAAATATATTATGATATGATGAAACTTTAACTTTTATATTAGTTATAATAGATTTTCATCCTTTCACAAAAGGATTTCAAATACTAGAAAGACAATCCATTAGTTAGATATTTACATTCAATTAATTGTCAAACCTTACATGCTTAAATTTGATTAATAATAAAATCTAATCAATACATGTGACAATACATGTAACCATAAATCAAGATATTTCTAACAATATACCACATACATTAATATAATAAAAAATATTAAATAAATTAAAATATATAGTTATCAAATCTCAACAACCATTATCATAATTAACCATAATTAATAGATTTGAATAAAGGGAAAATGAAAATAAAGTACACTATCAAATCAATCAACAAATCCTTGCAACTTATATTAATTACACAAATCAATCTATTTATTCAGATCATAATATTGAATTCCAAGAAATGTTAAAAAATAATTTTAATGAAAATGCTAATATACCTAATATAACTATCTTCTTCCTCCACAGTGGTGTTATTTATTATCTGTGTGCAAAATAGTTTTTCCTGTGGACTCAATGACCTAGATTAACATCATAAAAGGAAGCTCACATAAAGTGGATCCAAAAGTCTTTAAATTAGAGAAATGAATCTGTAAAATTATAAAACTTCTTACCTATGCATGTTTGCAATATTAGAATGGTTTTTACTGTAAAAGGTGAAATGGTTGATCTGATTAACCGCGTCATCCCTCGATTTTTATCCCTTAATTTTTGATGCATTGAAATAACATACTTGCATATATGGAAGTTTCTTATATCATATTACTGAAGATTGATAATGGTCTTAATCAATTCTTTACAGCTGTTGTATCTCAGAACGTTGTAATGCACAGTGATGAATTTGAATGTGAACATTGCATGGCTGCCATTTGTATCCAAAAACCATGAATCAGTTTCTGTCCAAACAGTCCCTAACATAATAATATTAACATATTTTGTGTCTGCATGTATGAATTCTGCAGACCTTAAGAAAAGTGTCATATTTGCTTGGGCTGTTGAATCTAACCATGCATGAATTTGGCATTTATTGATAAAATGACAATGAATCTGTTATACCAATCAAACTCACTGTAATTAAAACAGCTTTAATCTTTTGTATTGTCACAGTCTTGGACTAATAACTCAATTCAGCATCTCAATGCTACATTAATGCTTTATGTTAATTTGTTTCAAAATAAATTATTAATTAATATATTTCCAAACCAAAACAGTATGAGGAATCCACCGATAATGCTGCTCTGACATAGTCCAATTAAAATTTTTGCTGCCACCAACCAAGCCATGCATGAAGGCTAATGAAACGAGAGCAGCAGCAGCATCATCATCTGTGCATTCTTCATACTCTGTCAGATAAAATGACATGCATTGGTTTCCATTTATTTAACGAGAGGTAACAGAAAATTTCTCTCCTTTCTCAAGAAACTTAGTAGAGGCAGCTATAAACATGATATTTTGGTGAAGAAAGTAAATCTAAGTTTGAATACGTTCTATCACTAAATTAATTGGATACCCATATGCCACACATTTCATAGTATTATGATAAGAGAGATTATCGATGAATCTTGAATACACCAAACATAGATTCAATAACTTTTGTGGAAATATCAGTACACTACTACTTTTTTTTAGATTTGTTTTTTTTAATTTTGTTTTCTTTTAGTTAATCTGCTCCCAATTATTAAGTGATAAGTGATATTATTATGTTTTTATTAGGTTTATTTTTTATTAATATCTATGGTTGCATTTAATAATTGAAAATATGCCTGTAAAGACAACAAAACAGTTACACTTTAGTATTTCTTTAAAGTGTTGGATTTATAGATTTTTCTTTTCAGTAACATATATGTATTTTAATATCTCTTTTCAACACTATATTGTGTTGATTATTTTCATTAGACAAGACATGGCACATTGTTTACGTCTAAGTATTAGTTTCAACAATATACATCTCTGTCTGCCATTTCTATCCAAACACCATGAATCACTTTATGTCATTATCAGTCTTCAAATCTCAATTAAGTGGTTTAACTCTATTAATACATTTAATCAATTGAAAAAGTTAATTAAAAATATATATAAAAAAGTCCTTACAATTATCTAAAACATAAGTATAAGTCAAGTTTTATATAAATAATTCTAAACAAAAACCATATACTTATCAAAGATTTGTTACGTTACAGCCATAAAGAAAATTAACAAAATTATAACACAATCTCTACATTCACTACTAAAGCTTACTCTAATGAAATCTCGTTTCTCTTTAATGACACTCATCAGATGAATATTTCAAATCATATAATAAACACAAACAACAAAACAAAAAATAATATAAAAGAATCAACTCTTGTAATTATAAAACATCATATAACATAATTCATTTTCCAACCAAACAGCATCTTAAACACTAGAATTGATTTTAAAAAAAGTTGTAACTTAAATTGGATATCAATTTGGTTATTTGACCAGGAAACAAAATTCAACTAATCAACCTATAATTCAAAACACTAGAATTTTGGATTTTTTTTAATTTTGTTTTGTTTTAGTTAATCTACTCTTAATTAAGTGATAATTGATGTTATCATGTTGTTATTAGGTTTATTTTTGTTGTTTTTTTTATTATTTTTTTAAAAAAAATAGAAGTTTATTAAGTAATTGTATAAAAGATAAACATATGGTTTTTTATTGATATTTCTATTATTATACTTTTTAAATAATTAAAAGTTTATTAAATAATTTTAGAATAGATAAATACTTTTCCTTTTATTATTAGTATTATAAGTCTTTTTAAACCCCCTTTATTTCTTCTAACCATTTATGAAAATTTAAATAAGTGTTAAGGGGGAGTTCTTAGAAAAATTTAGATAATTAATTAATTAATAATAATAAATAATCTCTTTTGAAGGTTGTTCATGATGCATATTATACAAGATTATAATTTTATATCTATTTATTTTTTAAGAAATTAAGTTATTAATTTTCTTTAACAAAAATAATTAAATAATAATAAAACTTTTACCATTACACACATAATCGAACCAATAGTGGATCACACATTCGGCTATATAAAGGTAGCCTAAAACCCTAAATTCTTACGCCTCATTTCCTCGCTTTCCTCTGTCTTTCATTTTTCACTCTCATATTTTTGTTCTAAACCTACAAACTGAAAGCTCTTATGAAAGCTCCTATGTCAGATGGTAAGTTCTTATAAAATACAAGCATCTTCTTTTTTTTTTTTAAGATAATTAAAAAATAATTTTAAATTTATATGAAACCTTAATTTATATTAATATATTATGTCATAGTCTGTTAGATCTTATTAAAGAAAGTAAAATAGTTTATTTGTCTCAGAAATTTAGAACTTAATATTTGTTAGATCTTATTCAAAAATTATTTTTCCTATTATTTAATGTTCTGTGATTTTGATGTCAGGTAAGAAGAGATCCAACAAATACATGCATCAAAAATCAATGGCTGCTGCTAATCAAATAAAAGATGTTATCTTTCACAGCAAAAACATTACAGGTTAGCATATAAAAACTACATTGTTCCTCAGATCTACCTGTTTTAAGAACATGCAACACTGTCCAAACTCAGTTATTGTTATATGATGAATTACAGGTCTTATTTAATAAAAATAATTAAATAATATTTGGCTATATAAACTTAATCTAAGAAGTTGAAACCTCATATCCCTGAGCGCTATTTTTTTTCGTCTCTATTTCATTTTCTTTTGCAAGGAAGCTCCTTTCTCAACCGTTTAGTTGTTTATATTTAGTTTAAACCTCTTTTTGGTCCCTAAGTTATAAGCGGAGGTTCAGTTTAGCCTAGTTTTTAAAAATATAAATCTTTAGTCCCTAAGTTATAAAAAATGTATCAAATGAGTCTTTTTTGACTTGAAAATATATAAATCTTTAGTCCCTAAGTTATAACAACGCCTACATATTAAATTGCTCTGATTTGTTTCTTAATAATAACAACACTTTAGATTGCTCTTTGTACTTTGACCATGAACATCAAAAAAGGACTCATTTGATACATTTTTTATAACTTAGAACCAAAGACTTACATTTTTAAAAGCGGAGACTAAACTGAACATCCGCTCATAACTTAGGGATCAAAAAGAGGTTTAAACCTTTATATTTTTATATTTTAAGTCAAATTATTAAGTAAAATATTTAAATAATTATATTTCAAATTTTTCTTTAATCTTATCAGTATTTTTCTTCTCTCTAAACAACTAAGTTTTTTTTTTTTTATTTCTTTCCACATAATTAAAATGAAATTATGTTAAATGTGTAAACACTTTGAAACCTTAGTTTATATTAATATATTAGATCATTATTTTGAAACTCGCTTTAATCTATATGATATTTTTTCCAAATCATATTTATTTATTGTTATCCCATCCTTTAAAACCATGTTATTTTGCAGACATATAATGAATGAAACATCACTGTTGAGGAAGCAGATGAAGAGAACAAGAATAATTAGGTACTATTGTTACCATTTTGTTAATCAAAATTATTTTTTAACATTATTTTTGAATTCAATATTGCGAACTGAATAAATTGTTTTGTGTAATTAGTATATTAAATTGCATGGATTATTTGATTGATTTGACACTGTACTTTATATATTTTCATTTTCCTTGTTATTCCGATCTATTAACTATGGTCACATATGCATTGGTTGTTGAGATTTGATAGCTATTTTAATTTATTTAATAGTTTTTTTTATATTAATTTATGTGGTGGAAATATTTTGACTTATTGTCACATCTATTGATTAGATTTTATTATTAATCAAATTTAAGGATTGATAAATAATTGAATCTAAATATGTATTTAATTGATTGTCTTTGAAGTATTTGACATTCTACTGTGAAGGGATGAAAATCAATCATAACTAATATACTTTATAAAACTATGAGTACACCTCATTAATTAGTCACATGTTTTACATAATTCAAGATTAATATATCTGATTAATATATGAAATTTTATAAATTAAAATATTTCAACCGATACTATAAATGAATTAAATGTCAACAAAAATTATTAAAATGATCAAGATGATTATAAATCATCACTATTGCATATAAAAACAATTATATTATATTTAAAATTAAAGAATTATACTGTTATAATGAAGTGAATATTCGATCTTTTGTAAGAAAAAAATATATATAAACATTGCTTTTTTAAGAAATATTAAACAAACATCATTAGACATATATCACTAAAAAAGACATATATCACTTAGAGATAAGTGTATTTGTCATAATAATATTAATAAATTATTCAAAGAATTCAAACTTAACAGTTATAAAATAAACATTTCATTATCTCTTCCAGTGACTTGATGCTAATATAATAAGGTAATGAGATTTTGTATAGTATGTAATGTTTTTTGCTGTGAAAGATCAAATGTATATTTCATTAGCAGCATAATATCATATAAGAAAATTCCATATGTATTTTATTCATATCAAATTTGGCATTATCTTATTTATTCATATGAAAAAAAGAAAGTAAAATAGCTAATTTCATATACGTATAAACACTCCATCTTATTCTGCAAATAGATAAGAAGAGATGCAATATTGTGGAGGAGATAGCAACTTTTGCATTATCATCATATTATTCACCAAAGTTATTTTTTAATATTGCTTAATATATATGAGAAACTCACTTGTTTAATATTGTGAATTGATTAAATTTTTGTATGTAGTTAGTAGATTAAGTTACATGCATATGTTGATTAATCTGATCAGGTAACTTGTTCTTATTGTTCTTGCAACCTATCTTTATAGCTACTTTATGAAATTTGATAATCATTTTAATAAATCTAATACTTTTTTATATGAATATTATGAATTTTGCTAGATATATTATTATTCATAGTTACATACATGTAATATTACATATATTAGTCCTTATTATTTTTCGAAGAATCAACGTCAACAACAAAGGCAATGATAAGGAGTTATAGTGAGTGAATACAAATGGCAGCCATGCAATGTTGAGATTCAAATTCAGTACTGTGCGTTACAGTTTTCTAACGTTTTATACAAAAAAAGCCAAATACAACAGCTGTAAATAAGTTTAATTTGAAGGAAATTATCTTAAAATCTATATTTCTCTGTGGTTTTCAAAAGTGTTGTTCGTGCCTATAAATACATCCAACATTGACCTAGCACAATCAAAACACTAAGAATTTTCCTAGTTATTCAAATTTTCTGTCAACAAAACATATTTTGCAGATAAACATTTTGTTGAAGTTCAATGTCAGAGGTTTGCTCTTTTCATCTTAGACGAGTGAATTTATTTCTGATGATGCCTTTGGTTTATGCTTCTTTTGCTTTTGTGAATGTTTCTTCCTTTCATTTTCAAAAACCCTTGTTGAAAGTTGTAACATGTGATATATGCTGGTGGAAAAATCTGTTATCAATAGCAATATACATGAACTAGCTAGATTGATGAATGATTTTGGTCACATCTTTCTTCTTTTTTTGGTGCAGACTTCTTTACATTGCAAATTGAATCATTTACTTGACATGTTTGATTTTCAGATAAAGAGTTTTTCATCTATGATGGCGTTGGTGCACTACAACGGTCGCATCATGAAAGACCAACAGATGTCATCAATATATGTGAGTGAAGTTAGAAGCTACGTTGAAGTCAACAATTACATGACATTATCATTTCTTAAACAAACCATTTTAAATTTATTCATAACTTGTCGTGGCAAACCATACACCCTTGATTTGTGTTACCGTTATCCAGTGAGAATGAATGACTTCAACATTTCTTACCATTCCATGACAATTGAATATGACTATGATGTAGCTACTGTCATTGCTTATGCAAAAAGATACGAAGCTGATGTGCAGTTTGAAATCATGGCGTTTATTCGAGAATATAACCACACACCAACCAATATGGTTTGGGAGCTCATGGAAAAACAACTAGACGATTCTTTGAATATAGAGTGATACTGTGAATTTCATGTTTCTAATGTATTTTTTCTTCTGTTTCAAGATATGTATATCATGTTCCTAAGTTAATAATATTACTAATATATATGTTGCTTATCGTGATAAAGTTTAACAAGCACAATTTTCATTATGATTAATATCTTATGCCTATAAAGATATTACATGGATCTAAAATTGATAAATAAATTGAAACATAAAAGGAAACATTCAAGTATTAAAAAACTGTGACAGAGAGATGTTATTCACTGATAATAGTTCTTATAATTCTATGTGATTTTTAAAAAAGGGTAAGAAGAGATACAAAAAAAAAAATGCATGCAAGTATGTTATTCAGAAATAATATTTCTTATATTCAATGTGATTTTACAAACAGGTAAGAAAAAAATCCAAGAAATGTGTGCAAGTATGTTATCTTAATGCATCAAAATCAACCATATGATCTTTGACATTAAAGACATTACAATATGACAAACATGCAAAGGTAAGAAGTTTTATAATTTTACACATATATGCCAAATCAGATATTCAGAAGCTCGTGCATAGAAGTAACGTGTAGCAGTTTTTCTAAGTTAGCCTTTCTGCATAATGGCAGAAGTCATGCATGGAGACTGCAAAAACGTTAATTGGCATTCTTCATGCGCATAGAAGGTAGTGAAAGAATTCCAAAACCTTTAATAGCACAATTTACCTAATTCAGCCTTTCAATGCTACATTAATGTGTTCGTGTTAGCCTTTGGTAAGGAAAGTAATGTATGTTTGAATAAACTTGGTTGAGCCAGCTATCTTAAACCTGTAATATCACAATTTACCTAATTCAGCATCTCAATGCTACGTTAATGTGTTCATGTTAGCCTTTTTAACATCTTGAAATGGAACTTTGGTGAGGAAAGTAAATGTATGTTTGAAAAAGTTGTATAGGTATATTCATTGGATATCCATATGGCACATAATTCAACCTACTCTGAAAAGAGAGATTATGGGTCAATTTTAAATGCATTCAACCTTAGATGTTTCCAAAGCTTGATAGTGATCTATTCAACGTTATACCAATCAAACTCACAAATATTTCATTTTCACAAACTTTTCCTTTTCTTTTTCCAACCATGCATTACTTTTTCCCATCTTAGATAATGATTTTCAAAGTGAATGTTTACCAAAGTCAAAATCTCATTTTGCTAACTGTACTAATTTCTTCTATATATCTGTGTAACGAGATGCGATCTATTTAGTTAAAAGTATAACCCTAATTATAAAAGAGATTAGTGGGAGACATATTTTCCTTAGCCTCATACTATTCTACATATTTTCAAAAACAATTGAGGAACCATCGTTCAATTGAGAGAAACTAAAGATTGAGGTATAATATATAGGGTTATATATGTTTTTAGTCCCTATACTTTGGGGCGATTTTGGTTTTAATCCCTCTTTCAAACTAAGGTACAATTTAGTCCTTCAACTTTAGAAAACTCTGGTTTTAGTCATTTTTACCAAAATTTTTTAACTTTATTTGCTGTTTAAAGTACGTTTCTCAGTTAACATTGAAGAAAATTTGGTAAAAAAGACTAAAACCAGAGTTTTCTAAAGTTGAAGAACTAAATTGTACCTTAGTTTGAAAGAGAGACTAAAACCAAAATCGCCTCAAAGTATAGGGACTAAAAACATATTTAATCCTAATATATATATTTGCCGTGTTAATATTATTACAATTAATAATATTATTTTTTAAGTATATATATATATATATATATATATATATATATATATATTCCCAAGAAACATTATTAATTTATTTCTATTATTTTCTTAGCTATATTTCTATTATTGTAATGCATCTTATTTACGTAACATTATACACTTTTTTTTTTTGTTGAAGATGAATAAATGATAAACTATTTATCTTAATCTACTATACTTAACGTTGATAAACCCATACAAATTTTATTTAACGCCACGATCGACCACCACAACAGGTTCATAAGCCAAAATCTTTTTTTAGGATTTACTGGAACTTAAGGTATAGGGCCACAGTATAAAATAAGCGTTTTGAACCATAATCTATTATTACATAGAGAATGTAGTTCTTGGATAATTGTAATCTATTATTATATTTTTAACTAATTATTGGTATTGTATTTTTCTAACTCTTTTTATATAGTCTAATCCCTTTCTTTTATCGTTTTATACTTCTAACCATTTCTTCAAATTTAAATAAGTGTTAAGTTCTTAGATGGATTTATTGAAAGAAGATTTGGGTTAACTTAACTTTGTCAAAATTTACTTTTTGTTCATTTTTAATGCATCAAATGATTCCATAAGACAGTAGTTTACTAGACGAGTGACTTCTAGTAATATTACTTGAACTAGGTCAACTCGTACACATAAACCTAACTGAATTTGTCTATTAATATGAGTATTTTGTTTATTGATATGAATATTTAGTTGATTTGCCTTCAACTAATTTTCTTTTCGGAAAGTTCTTTCGTTTATTCTCTATTCTGATTAACAATTTTGAAATTTAATTTTTGTTATTACTTTTATTTTATATACATTTGTTATCAAAGTTTTACTTAAAAATTAAAGAAATTATAAATATTATTTATTTTAAAAAATACAAATTTAAAAAATTTATTATTTCTAATAGATTAATTCAACCAATTGACCCACAAATCAAATATTACATAGAATGATTTAGAAAAATTAATTCGCATTTTTTTATACCCAATGTACTAAAAGAAAGTGAAATCCACATGCATTATCATTCTAAATGTTCTCACAGACTTTACAAATTTTAAGTATATCAATTATGATTTTATGATGTTAGTTCATATATTATGCATATTCTACCATTATAATTATTTTTATTTTCATGCTTTAAAAATTAAATTACTGGTCTTATTTAATAAAAATAATTAAATAATGATATATAGAACTTTTACAACTATAGACTTAATTGAATAGTGAACTATTATATTCCACTGTATAAATGTAACTTAAAATTCTAAATGTAACGTTGCAAAATTTGGTATAAAACTATATAAGATGTATCACATAGTCAATAAATCAAGAGCAGTCAACAAAGACTGAAAAATAAAGTTACTTACAATTATATACATAATTATAAATTTAAAACTTTATTTCTAACATTACTAACCAAAACTATATACAAAATTGCTAACTAATGCTACTAGATATTAACACCTCCTCCATCTAATGCATGCTGTAGAAAAGTCTCATCATTCTCTGCTCGCACCTACCAGATGATCATAGTCAAGAAAGAAGTTCAAGAACATACAACAAAGCACAAACAAAAAGGGTAAGCTTGATATATGATAATGTTAATTCTTACCATTATCTAAGCATCAATTTAGTAGCAAAATCAACTCTTTTCTAGCTTGTAACTTGCTTAATTCTCTCCTTTATCTTAGTTTTATGAATAATTGTGTTTTGGACTTCTTTGATGTAATTTCATCTATAATCCCTTTATTTTGTAGCTAATAATGTGATTGGAAGAATCTCCAACAATGTAAATAACTGAACCAGAAACGAAAGCAAGCAAATCTGCAAAAAAGAGAAAAAGATGCAGTGCAACAAAGCCAAGTTGAAGGCCCCTGTGTTAGGGGCCCTGAGCGCCACCTGTACAAACTGCACAGAAGCTCATTTCTGGTGTGCTCGCGTTGAGGGCCCCTTAGCAAAGGGAGTTGAGCGCCATTATGCTGTCAGAATTTCTCGTCTGGGCGCCCCCTCCAGGGGTGCTGAGTGCCACAGCCTCACCTAGGCGCTCCCTTTAGGGGCGCTAAGCGCCACCTTCGTTGATGTGGAAATTTGAGCTTATTTAACCGTAAAACATGAAGGGGTTTAGGTCTTTGGTTCTTTGGAGGCACGATTTCACTCAGAGGAGAGCTCAGAGGACTGCTAGGGTTTGTGGGAACACCATATTCTTCCTCTTTGGGTTCTTCTTCCATGGTCATTTTGTAAGCTTAAAGGCTCTCCATGGAAATGGAGAACCAAACCCATCTTGTTGGGGTTAGTTGTAGTCTATGAATTCTTATGTAATGGATGATGGATTCGTATTTATATATGTCTTTTCTATCAATTGTTAGTATTCTTGTTTCCAATCTTAAAGCTTGCATGTAATAGATGTTCATGGCTTGATCTTTGATTCATGGGTTTGGGAACTTATCTTGTGTAATCTAAAACTGAAACTAGAGTCCTAGTTGTTCATTGATTCTACAAATGGGAGATTATTCACTTGTTGTCTTAGATCCTAGTTCTTAATGCGGATTTTGCTTGTTAATTAATCAAGAGATTGATGTTGATAGGTAAAAGCTAGGTTCTTTCACCTAAGGAATTAGGGCTAGAGTAGTTTTTTGGATTGAATTTAGTAATTTGATGTAGAGAAGATGAAATTGAGTAAACACAAGAGTGAAATAGGTGAAAACTAACCTTAGCAATGTCATTTCATATCATTTTTAGTCTTTTCCATTCTTAAGTGTCTTCAAACACCAAAGTCCAAACTTGTATAGTCGAAATTTTATCTTCTTTGCACTTGTTCTTCAAATGACGAGTTATTCTTGAGTCTAATTTACTTTTTAATAGTGTAATTAACTAGTGTTACACGAGTCTCTTGGAAAACGATACTTGGTCTTACCATTTTATATTATACTTAAACGATTTGGTATACTTACCGAGATCTTAACAATATACAAGGCAACTCATATATTACATTAACAAATTCAAACATTTATTCATAAATGAATCATAACAATCCAATCATCCTATACATGTCGAGACTTAAACAAAACTTATCCGGATTTGGTATGAATGTCGAACTATGATAGCATGTACACTTATAGTGATAATACTATAAAAATTATGTTTGAAAACCTTATAACAGTGAACGCATCGAAAGAGTAAGCAAAATGCACATTCTCACACAAATCTTTTAAGTGATATAACATTATTAAATGTTAAATACAATATCTAACTGTCATACTAAATCATTAGACATTTGACGTCTTATCTAGCTTATTACAGTTTTTCAAAATCAATTATTTATTTTATTACAAGAAAATTCTTAAGTAGTAATCAATTTTAGAGATAAAAACTATTTTTTCACAATATAAATTAAAAATTAGTAGTCTTTATAACAAAATTTATAATTAGTCATCAATTTAGAATCTAGGTCATTAATTATAATTTCTTATTCATAATAATAAATTTTATATTTATAAATTAGTATGTAAATTAGTTAATATGGTGACCAATTATTTAAAACACCCTTATTTTAGAAATTGAGTTACTGTTATTGTTTAAAACACTCTTATTTTAATTTTCATGTGAAAATTTTAATATTGTTTTAATTTAAACTTAAGTAATTTTAAATTGTTGATATAAGTTACAATCTTTTAAGTTGTTATAATTTTCAAAATTAATATAATTGTAATATAGTGCATACATAAGATAATATTGGATTCTAAATTTTGTTAGATGTTATAACAATTATTATAATTTATAAACTAAATCTAATGTGGGTATATAAAAGTTAAAGGAATGATTGAAAAAATAAATAAAAGATATATCTTTTTTAGAAGAGATACTTTTATTTAAGAATGTGAATTTAGATAGCAATGAGACGACGAAAAAATTGTACAAATAAAATTTTATTTAATTTATACCAATTTTACCAAAGTTGTTCATATATTATGATGCATATTCTACAATATTATGATTTTATGTCTATTTTCATGTTTTAAGAAATTAAATTACTGATTTTATTTAATAAAAATATTTAAATGATAATAAAGTTTTTAGAACCACACTTAATTATAATTGAATAGACAGTGGGCTCTTATTCCTCTATATAAACTCCAACTATAACCCTAAAACACACACCCCACTCTCTTTCCTCTCTTTCTCGCCGCTTCCTTCTCATTTTTTTTTTTCTCATATTCTTCCTTTTTTTTTTCTTCCCTTTCTTTTGCTTTCTACTTATCCATATTCTTGTGCTTTCTGATACAGTATGTTTTCCAGAGTACATCTTCGTATTTTTAAATTCTGAAACCTTAATTTATATTAATATATTATGTCTTACTTCTTTGAAAAACATGTTTTTAACTGTTAGGATTTGTATTTCTATATTTTTACATATACAACCACTCAAGATTTTGTTCTTTTTCATTTAGTGGTAAGCATTATGTTTATTTTTAATAATTTCTTTCAATATATATATATTTAGTTTCCTTAACAAATCACTTCATTTATTCATCTCATAAAAGAAATTAAAATATCTATCTCAGAAATTTAATGCTTAAAATTTTTTAAATACTGTTAGTTTATCAAACCAGAGAAAGATCTCATTCACAAATTATATTAATTTCTTATTTAAGAAGAGATCCATGCATACAATTATATTATTTACAAATCATATTTATTTGCAAATCATATTTATTTACTGTTATCCCATCCTTTAAACCATGCTATTTTGCAGACAGATAATGAATGGAACACCATTGTGGAGGAAAGGAGATGCATATATCAGGTATTGTTAGCATTTTGTTTATCAAAATTATTTTTAAAATTTTCCCTTGTAATTCAAATCTATTAACTATGTTTACATGCATAGTTGAGATTTGATAGTTATTTTAATTTATTTAATAGTTTTTTTTATATTAATGTGTTTGGTGTATTATTAGAAATATTTTGATTTATTATCACATTTTTTTATTCAATTTTATTATTAATCAAATTTAAGGATCAACAATTAATTGAATCAAAATATGTAACTAATGGATTGTCTTTGTACGGTTTGAAATGCTACTGTGAAAGGATGAAAATCTATTATAACTAATATAAAAGTTAAAATTTCATCATTTCATAATATGTTTTATAAAACTATGAGTACAAAGCATTAGTCACATGTTTTGTATAATTAAATTTTAATATATCTGATTGATATATGAGATTTTATAAATTAAAATATTTCAACTGATACCATAAATGAATGAAAAGTATCAAGAAAAATAATTAAAATGATTAAGAACATTATCAATCTTCACTATTGTATATAAAAATTTATATTATATCTAAAACCAAAGAGTTATACTGTTAATCAAGTGAATATTCGATCTTTCACAGCAAAGACAATACATAATGTAGAAAAACTCATCATATTAGTATCAAGTTTAATGCAACACAATCATCTAAGTAAGAAAATATATAAAACACTGCTTTTGTAAGAAATATTAAACAAATGTCATTAGACAAATATCACATAAAAAGAAATAAGTGTATTTGTCATAATAATATTAATAAATTATTCAATGAATTAAACCTCAACCGTTATAAAATAAACATTTCATTATCTGTTGCAGTGACTTGGATGCTAATATAATAAGGTAATGAGATTTTGTATAATATGTAATGTTTTTGCTGTGAAATATCAAATGTATATTTTATTAGCAGCATAATATCATATAAGAAAATTCCAAATTAATTTGATGTATATCAAATTTGGCATTATCTTATTTATTCATATGAAAAAAGACAATCAAAAGCTAATTTCATGTACTTATAAATAGTACATGTTATTGTGGAAATACATAAGAAGAGATGCAATATTGTGGAGGAGATAGCAGCTTAATTACATTATCATCATATGATTCACGAAAGTTATTTTTTAACATTTTGAGAAATTTATTATGTTTAATATTGTGAATTGATTGAGTTTATCTGTGAATTAGTACATTAAGTTTCATTACATGCATGTGTTAATTAATTTGAGAATGTAATTTTGTTCTTATTTTATGTTTTGTTGTTCTTGCAACCTATTCTTTACAGCTACTTGTACTATTGACATTTGATAATCATTTTAATCAATTTAATACTTTTTTATATTAATATTATGGATTTTGTTAGATATTTGGTTAAAATTCCTTATTAATTGAATTTATTCAATAATTAATTGGATCCATACCTGACTAATGAATTGTATTTGTAATTTTGAAAATCCTGTACGAAAGGATGAAAATCTATTATTACTAATGTAATAATGGTTAAAAGTTCATCCTTTTACACTATATTTTACAAAATTAGAAGCAAAACTCATTAGTCACATGTATGAATTCAAAATATTGTAAAGAACATAAATATTACATGAATAAACATAATAGATGGTAGGCATGAATAGAATAGGTTTCCAGAATAACAAAAGTTGAAATAATGATATATTACACTCTGAAATGGATTAATGTATGAATGTCCTTTAATGAACACTAATATTAGAATGCAATTAAGAAGGTGAGTTAGAATGGAAATTATTCTGACAGCAATTTGATTGAAACATCATGTAAGACCACACTCTCCTTCAAGATTGGATCTGAAATCTGATGCAACATGCTGCCTTCAGCAATTTTATATGTTCATTCAAAGAACTCAATATATGGCTACAATGTATTTATATGTATCTTACAATTTCAATGTATTCGGTTCTTATTTGTTTGGAAGAGTACGTGTAATAGTTTATATTTGATTAAATTAATAATAACAATATTATAGATGTGATTTATTATTTGTTTGTAACGTTTTATGTTTTATTGTGAAAATTGGGATGCAACAAAAGCATCAATGCATTGCTATCTCATCCGACACTGTCTTCTGGAAATAATTAAAAAATAAGTCAGTACTGTGCGTTACAGCCTTCTAACTTTTTTATACATAAAAGCCAAAAACAACAGCAGTAAATAACTTTAATTTGAATGAAATTATCTTAAAATCTATAGCACTGTTATTTCTCTGTGGTTTTCAAAAGTGTTCTGTGGCTATAAATACATGGAACATTCACCTAGAACAATCAAAACACTTAGAACTTTCATCGTTATTCATATTTTCTTTCAACAAAACATATGTTGCTGATAAACATTTTGTCGAAGTTCAATTCCAGAGGTTTGCTCTTCCATCTTAGACGAGTAAATTTATTCATGATGCCTTTAGTTTATGCTTCTTCTACTTTTGTGAATGTTTCTTTCTTTCATTTTCAAAAACTCTTGTTGGGATTCCTTCAATACATTTGATACATTTATGTATATCAGATTAAACTTCAATTATTCGACTTACAAAATTTTATTACTTGGATGAAACTAAATCATATCCATAACATTATTAGTACGAAATAAATGGTATATATGTTACAAACAAAAGGCATGCATGCATCCAAATATGCTTAAAAGTTGTACATGCGATATATGTTGGTGGAAAAATCTGTTATCAACTGCAATATACATAAAGTAGCTAGATTCATGAATGATTTTGGTCACATCTTTCTCTTTTTTTCTTCCAGAAAAAGCTTTCTTTTTTTTGGGTACAGACTTCTTTACATTGCAAATTGAATCATTTTAAATTCAATTTGTGTTACTGCTTCAACATTCTTACCGTTCCATGACAAATGAATATGATTATGATGTACCAACGGTCATTGGTAATGCAAAAGAATACGAAGCTCATGTGCAGTTTGAAATCATGGCATTTGTACGGGATATTGTGAATATAGAGTGATACTGTGAATTCATGTTATTTTCTATTGTATTTTTTGTTCAGTTTGAAGATATGTTTATCATGTTCCGGAGTTAATAATATTAGTAATTTGTTGCTTATAGTGATAATGTTAAACAAGCACAATTTTCATTATGATTAATATGTCCTATTATTTCATGTGATTTTGCAAACAGGTAAGAAGAGATAAGAAAAAATGCATGCAAGTATGTTATCTCAATGCATCAAAAATCAAGGAACGACGACGCTGTTAATCAAATCAACCATTTTATCTTTCACAGCAAAAATATTACAATATAACAGCAAAAATACTAATTGGAATTCGTAATAATGTGTCAGAGGATGTAACTGATTCCATAGACTATGTCAGATGAACGACATGCATTGGTTTTCATATAACGAGGTAAAACTTTAATGGAAGCATCTGAGGTAGTGATAGAGTTCCAAGGCTGGAGACGTGTTTCGAAACGAAAAACAAAACTTGACCGAAAGTTTGACCAGTGGAATTCTCCTTCCTTTTGACAGATGTTTTATTGGCTTTTCATTTTCAGAAAATTTCTCTGCTTTTTCTCAAGAAACTTAGTTTGAGACACTTTCATGTTGGAACTTTGGTGAAGAAAGTAAATGTGAGTTTGAATACGATGTGTTTACTTTTGGGGAAATGAAGTATTTTTTAGATGCTAACCTGATTATATGATTTTGCTGTGAAAGATGAAATCTTTTATTAGATTAGCAGCAACATTTCTTGACTTTTGATACATTGAGATATCATATACTAATTACATGCATTTGTTGGAATGGTTTAGAAGATGGAATAATAGAAAATATAATTTCTGAATATCATCTCTCTGCCATACTACTTACTCAGAAAAAAAAAACAAAAAAACTTGCAACCTCAGAGCATAGCAAATAAAAGCTAAAGAAATGAAAAATTATGTTTTAATTTAGCTATTTTAATTAAAGTATAGAGTACTAACAGAAAATTTAATGAAAAGTAAAAAGCAAATTTTTAATGAAAAATGAGAACAAAGAAATAACAGTGGTATAGATTTTAATATAATTTCCTTTAAATTTAAGTTATTTACAGAGCTGTTGTATATCAGAAGATTGTAATGCACAGTAATGAATTTGAATGTGAAGATTGCATGGTTGCCATTTGTATCCAAACACCATGAATCAGTTTCTGTCCTAACAGTCCCTAATGTAATAATAACATTTTTTGTCTCTGCATGTATGAATTCTGCAGACCATGAATTTGGCATTTACTGATAAAATGACAATGAATCTGTTCTACCAACCAAACTCACTGTAATTAAAACAGCTTTAATCTTTTGTATTTTACAGTCTTGGACTAATAACCCAATTCAGCATCTCAATGCTACATTAATGCTTTGTGTTAATTTATTTAAAAATAAATTATTAATTAATGTATCAGATCATTGTTTACATTTAATAATTCAAAATATGTGTGTGTAAAGACAAAAAAGGAAGGTTATATATCTTTAAAGTGTTGAATTTGTAGATTTTTTTTTTTTTTCACTTAAGTAACATATATATTTTAATATCTCTTTTCAACAATATATTGTGTCAATTATTTTCGATAGACAAGATATGAGACATTGTTTACGTCTAAGTATTAGTTTCAACAGTATTCATACCTTCCATTTGTATTCAAACATCATGAATAACTTTCATAATTATCCCCATCATACATTTAATAAATTATTAGAAAAAGTTAATCAATAAAAAATATATAAAAAATCTTTAACGTTATTCAAAACGTAACTCTAAGTCAAGTTTTTCTTAAATTATAACTATGAAAAAAATTAATTAAACTATAACAAACTATACATCTCTACCACCACCTCAGGCCTCTAACGAAATCTCATCCCTCTTTATTAATACTCATTAGGTCATCATTTCAAAATCTCATCTCTCTTTATTAATCCTCGTGAGTAGGTGATCATTTCAAATCAAACAATAAGAACAAACAACAATGTAAAGAGGGTAATCTACAACTCATGTAATTGTAGAACATCATATATATATATATATATATATATATATATATATATATATATATATATATTGATGTACACTTAAAATGGTAGAACAATTACTCCCTTTTCCAAACTACCACATAAGATTAGTCAGTTAATGATCTATGGACAAAGAATACCAAATCATAGACTATGATCACCTACTATTTTTCACTGCATAATCATCTTTACCTAAGATAAAGTGATTATTGGAGCGTCAAGATAACTTCCAATGTTAAGTCCCTACATGAATAAATTACTCTATTTGAAACAATCATCAAGAATTTCACCTTAGAAAATCTTTTAAAACCATACTTCAATACATACATAACCTCATGCATAAACCATCATAATATTCAATGTATATTATCAAACAATCATTAAAGTATTAAAACATTTCCATTCATAAATAGGAAAAGAGAAGAAAACAAAAGAAACCAAATCTGCATACAGGATACCCAACATTTTTCTTAGAGATAATCAATTATCACACCTCATAATCCATTATTCCAGAAAAAATTCATGCAAAGATGACTTTCTGACTGAAATAATCGATTATTCTAGAGAGTTTTGAAAGAATTAAATTTTGACTAAAATAATCGATTATCAAATGAGATAATCGATTATTCTTATTAGGTTTTGACAACAACCATATTTTTCTGATTTGGTTGCACCTATAATATTCACCCAAATGATCCATATTCTTGTTAGGCTTTGTTTTGTTTTATTTAATCTACTCTTAATTAACTGATAATTGATATTATCATGTTTTTATTAGGTTTTTTTATTTTTCTTATTATTTTTTAAAATAATTAAATGTTTATTAAGTAATTATAGAAAAGATAAACATTTGGTTTTTTATTGATATTTTTATTATTATACTTTTTAAATAATTAAAAGTTTATTAAATAATTTTAAAAAAAGATAAAATATTTTACCTTATTATTTTTATTATTATCATCTTAAATAATTATAGGTATTGATATTTGTATAATTAGACTATATAAAAAGAATTAGAAAAATATACAATACCAATAATTATTTAAAAAGATAATAATAGATTACAATTATTCCAAGAACTACATTCTCTATGTAATAATAGATTATGGTTCAAAAAGCTTATTTTATACTGTGACCTAATAGATTAAGGTTTGATAACCATCCAGTAAATCGTAAAAAAAAAAATAGCTTATGAACCTGTTGTGCTGGTGGTGGCGTTAAATAAAATTTAATTTTAATCTTAATATAATTTGTATGGGTTTATCAACGTTAAGGATAGTAGATTACAAAAATAGTTTATCATTTATTCATCTTAAAAAAAAGTGTATAATGTTATTGTAAATAAGGTGTAATGTTGTTTTGTATTTAAAAATTCTTATAAACTTTTAACAATAATAGAAATATAGCTAAGAAAATAATGGAATTAATTAATAATATTTCTTGGGAAGATATATATATATATATATATATATATATATATATATATATATATATAACAAATAATATTATTAATCGTAATAATATTAATACGACAAATGTATATATTAAACTTAAGTCACTGGTTTCTTTTACTATGATTCCTCAATTTTTATTTTAAATATGTAGAATAGTATGAGGTTAAGGAAAATATGTTTTCCATTAATCTCTTTTATAATTAGGTTTATACTTAGTTAAATAGATCATAGTAAAACTTTCTTTGACTCGTAAAAGTTACTAAATCCATGCTTTGTGAATGCACGCGTGAAAAATAAAATATTTGTGAGTTTGATTGGTATAACGTTGAATACACCACATTTAAGCTTTGGGAACATCTAAGGTTTTATGTATAAATGAGAAATTGCATTGTCAGATTCAAGCATCTTAGTTGAATGCATTTAAAATTGACCCATAATCTCTCTTATCAGACAGAATACAGTGAATTGTGTGGCATATGGATATCCAATGAATTTACATATAGAACGTAATACATTTACTATCCTCACCAAAGACTAACATGAACATATTAATATAACATTGAGATGCGTAAAATGTTAAAAAGGCTAACATGAACAACATTAACTTAGCATTGAGATGCTGAATTAGGTAAATTGTGATATTACAGGTTTAAGATAGCTGGCTCAACCAAGTTTATTCAGAAACCTGAGAAATTTTCTGGAAATAAAAAGCTAACAAAGAAAACACTAGTTTATTCAGAAGGAAGGGAATTAGACTGCCCAAACTTTGTTATAAATCACTCGGCATTAGAATTCAGTCACGAGTTTCTAACTTAGTAGGAAGATGCTGTTCTGTATGAAGAATTCCAATTAACGTTTTTGCCGTCGCCATGCATGAATTCTGCTTTTATGCAGAAGGCTAAGAGGAGCATCACCTTTAAAAAAAAAGTGCTGCACAGTTACTTCCATGCACGAGCTTCTGAATATCTAATTTGACATTTATGTGTAAAATGATAAAACTTCTTACCTCTCATGTTTGTCATTCTGTAATGTTTTTGCTGTGAAAGATATTTGATTAGCAGCATCGTCGCTTGATTTTGATGCATTGAGATAACATACTTGCATTAATTTCTTGAAACTGAACAAAAAATACAATAGAAAATAAAGAGAAAACACATAAATCGTCTATGGATGACATCTGTTGATATTTGATGATGTGACCGTTATGGATGAAAATGAAACATGTGAAGTAAATGATTCAATTTACAAAGCAAAGAAGTCTGCACCCAAAAAAAAGAAAGAAGCTTTTTCGGAAGAAAAAAGGAGAAAGATGTGACCAAAATCATTCAGTTTATGTATATTGCAGTTGATAACAGATTTTGTAAGTCGAATGATAGAAATGTATCAACGTAGGGAAGGGAATAACAACAAGTGTTTTTGAAAATGAAAGAAAGAAACATTCACAAAAGCGAAAAAAAGCATAAACTAAAGGCATCAGAAATAAACTAAGAGCAAACCTCTCGGATTCAACTTCAACAAAATGTTTATCTGTAAGAGAAAATATGAATAACGATGAAAATTCTAAGATATGTTGCATGTATTTATAGCCACAGAACACTTTTGAAAACCACAGAGAAATAACAATGGTATAGATTTTAAGATAATTTCCTTCAAATTAAAGTTATTTACAGCTGTTGTATTTGGCTTTTTTGTTTAAAAAAGTTAGAAGGCTGTAAGGCACAGAACTGAATTTGAATCTCAACATTGCATGGCTGCCATTTGTATTCACTCACTATAGAAAACGACAATATTTTTTAATTATTTCCAGAAGACTGTGTCTGATGAGATAGCAATGCATTGATGCTTTTGTTGCATCCCAATTTTCACAATAAAACATAAAACGTTACAAACAAATAATAAATCACATCTATAATATTCTTATTATTAATTTAATAAAATATAAACTATTACACGTACTCTTCCAAACAAATAAGAACCGAATACATTGAAATTGTAAGATACATATAAATACATTGTATCCATATATTGAGTTCTTTGAATGAACATATAAACGACGTAATTGTTGTTGAAGCTGAAGGCAGCATGTTGCATCAGATTTCAGATCCAATCTTGAAGGAGAGTGTGGTCTTAGATGATCTTTCAATCAAATTGCTGTCAGAATAATTTACATTCTAACTCACCTTCTTAATTGCATTAATCTAATATTAGTTCATTAAACGACATTCATACATTAGTTCTTAGATGATGTTATGTTCTTTACAATAATTTTAATCCAAACATCTGACTAATGGGTTTTGCTTCAAATTTTGTAAAATATACTATAAAAGGATTAACTTTTAAAGCATTGCATTAGTAATAATAGATTTTCATCCTTTCATATAGGATTTTCAAAATTGCATATACAAATTATTACAAAATTAGTATCTTTGTACTTGCAACAAAATTGGAACCAGAAAGAACAAGAAAACTGGACGGCAAAACAAAATAATGACAACAAAAGAGCTTAAAGAAAAAAAAAAGAAAAGGGTTAAATATGTTTTTAGTCCCTATACTTTGGGGCGATTTTGGTTTTAGTCCCTCTTTTAAACTAAGGTACAATTTAGTCCTTCAGAAAACTTTGGTTTTAGTCCTTTTTACCAATTTTTTTTAACTTTATTTGTTGTTTCAAGCACGTTTCATTATAGCATTTGGATTGTTTACACTGTTTGACACATTTTTGCTTCAATGTTAACTGAGAAACGCGTTTAAAACAACAAATAAAGTTAAAAAAATTTGGTAAAAAAGACTAAAACCAGAGTTTTCTAAAGTTGAAGGACTAAATTGTACCTTAGTTTGAAAGAGGGACTAAAACCAAAATCGCCCCAAAGTATAGGGAATAAAAACANATTTAACCCAAAAAAAAAAAGGATCCAATTAATATGAGATTTAAGAACAACAAGGTGCATTAATGTCATGGAATCTCTTGTCATGTTAATTATCTTTGTGAAGATTAAAAGACTTCTGTCACGAAATAGCTATTTTATTTTTGTTAACAAAATTAGTAAGAAGGAATAACCTAAAGATTGAACAAGGCAAAGGTTCAACCTCAAAAAGTTACTGAGTTGTCTTTTTCAGCAAAAGATTATTTCCTCTACTGAAAAGAGGGCAAGCGAAAACGTTTGATCAGATAATCAGGCCTGCATAAAAATAGCTGTGTAGCACTTTATTTAAGGTGATGCTCTTCTTATTCTTCTGCACAATGGCAGAACACATGTATGGAAACAGCAGCATATATTTGTCTTCATCCTATGTCAGATTAAAGACATGCATTGGTTTTCATATAACTGAGGTAAAACTTTAATGGAAGCATCAAAGATAGATACAGGATTACAAGGCAGGACGCATTATTGGAAACCAAAAACAAAACTTTACCGAAAGTTTGACCAGTGGAATTCTCCTTCCTTCTGACAGATGTTTTATTGGCTTTTCATTTTCAGAAAATTTATCTGCTTTTTCAATAAACTTAGTTGAGACGCTTTCATGTTGGAACTTTGGTGAAGAAAGTAAATGTGAGTTTGAATACTTTTGGGGAAATGAAGTATTTTTGAGATGCTAACCTGATTATATGATTTTGCTGTGAAAGATGAAATAACAGTGGTATAGATTTTAATATAATTTCCTTTAAATTTAAGTTATTTACAGCTGTTGTATCTCAGAAGATTGTAATGTACAGTAATGAATTTGAATGTGAACATTGCATGGCTGCCATTTGTATTCAAAAACCATGAATCAGTTTCTGTCTAACATAACATCAGTCTTGGACTAATAACCCAGTTGAGCATCTCAATGCTACATTAATTAAAGATTCGTGTTATTTTGTTTCAAAATAAATTATTAATTTATTGCTTGCATTTAATAATTGAAAATATGCGTGTAAAGATAACAAAAGGTTACACTTTAGTATTTCTTTAAAGTGTTGGATTTATAGATTTTTTTTTTTTTCAGTAACATATATATTTTAATATCTCTTTTCAGAAATATATTGTGTCCATTATTTTCATTAGACAAGATAAGGCACATTGTATACGTCTAAGTATTAGTTTCAACAATATACATGTCTGCCATTTTGTATCCAAACACCATGAATCACTTTATGTCATTGTCAGTCTTCAAATCCCAATTAAGTGGTTTAACTCAATTAACACATTTAATCAATTAAAAAAGTTAATAAAAAATACATATAAAAGAATTTTTATAATTATCCAAACATAAGTCAAATTTTATATATATAATTCCAAACAAAAACTATATACTTATTTATCATAGCCTTTTTATATTACAACCATAAAGAAAATTAACTAAACTATAACATAATATACATATCCGCATTTTCCCCCTAAAGCTTGTTCTAATAAAATCTCATCTCTCTTAAAATAAGCACAAACAACAACGTAATAAAATCTCATCTCTCTCACAATAAGCACAAACAATGCAAGAAGGGTAATATAATATTAAAAAAAATCAACTCATACAATTATAAAACATCATATAACAAAATTCATTTTCAAACCATATCAAACTTAATCATACATATACATATGAATTCTAGACTTGATTAATTCAAATATATATATTAATGTCATACTATGGCAAGTAGTACACTTATAATAGTGGAACAACTACCCCCTCTCCCAAGTTATCATAGAAGATTAGTCTTTTAAGAGCCTAAGTAAAGAACACAAGACCTCCTACTACTTCTTACCACATAATCCTCTCATCTATCTGAGATTGAGTGATTATTGAAGCGTCATAATAACTTTCAATATTGATTCCTTACATCAATACTTATAACTTAAATTGGATACTAATTTAATTATTTGACCGGAAAACAAGATTCAACTAATCAACCTATCAAAACACTATAATTTTGGATTTTTTTCTAAATTTTGTTTTTTTATTTAATCTACTCTTAATTAAGTTTTAATTGATATTATCATGTTTTTATTAGGTTTTTTTGTTATTATTTTTTTAAAATAATTAGAAGTTTATTAAGTAATTATAGAAATGATAAACATTTGGTTTTTTATTAATATTTTTATTATTATACTTTTAAATAATTAAAAGTTTATTAAATAATTTTAGAAAAGATAAATATTTTACCTTTTATTAATATTTTTATTATTATCATTTTAAGTAATTGGTATTGTATATTTGTCTACGTCTTTTAAACCCTTTTTTTTTTATGCTTCTAACCATTTATGCAAATTTAAATAAGTGTTAAGGATGAGTTCTTTAGACAGATTTGTTGAAAGTTAACTTTACTTAACTTAATTCTATCAAATAATTGTTATTACATAAGACGATTATAGCGTATTAGATGAGTGAGTTATAGTTGATTGCACAGCGACAACAATCAACATATTTACTAAGAAAGCTTTTACTACAACTATTATGTTTTTAACTTAGTTATCTAATATCATATTTCTCTTACTCAAAAGTCTTTTGGATCCACAAGGGAGAAATAATCATTTTGTTACCTTTAAAAATTTTAAAAATATGAAAATGTGAAACAGAACAAAAAAAAAACATCATTGTTCTTCTTCATTCTCTCTTATCTTCTTTTCTTTTCTTTCTTATTCTTTATTTAATTCCCAGGACTATTAATAGATACTTTTATGAATGACAATAAAAAATGGATGATACATAAGCATAAAAAAATATTATAACAATAAAGAATGACAATAAACTAAATAGTTATTCTTTTAAAA
>NW_014542192.1:235420-237057 GCF_000741045.1 Vigna radiata var. radiata
TTATTAATTTTAGAGACAAAAATAATTGATTATCATATTGATTGACTTAAATATTAATTTATAAACTATTAATTAATAGTTTTTAAAATAGTCAGTATTATAAATAAAAAATTATAATTAATGAAAAATTTAGATACTAATTATTTTATACTCAAAACTTTTTTATTCTCAAAACTTTGATAACTAATATAGTAATCAAATATAATTGGTTATTATCATAATTTTTTATTGTAGAGATAAGTTATTTTTAATTCATAAATTAGTATTTATATTAATTTATATGGTGACTTATTATTTTCTATTTCTAAAATTGATTGTTATTTAAATTCTTTTTAGTGTTTTACAAATACCAAAATTATTTTTATAAAAATTTAGACAATTAATTTATTAATAATAACAAATAATGTCTTAAAGGTTGTTCATATATTATGATACATATTTAACAAGATTATGATTTTATATCTATTTTCATTTCTTAAGAAATTAAGTTATTAATTTTATTTAACAAAAATTATTAAATAATAATAAAACTTATACAACTATACACATAATCTAACCGATAGTGGACCCATGTTCGGCTATATAAAGGTAATCTAAAACCCTAAAAAGCTCACGCCTCATTTCATTTCCTCCGCCTCCTTCTCTTTTCTTTTTCTCTTTCTCTCCTTTTTTTCTCTCATTTTGGTTGAAAGCCTGAAAACTGAAACCTCCTCTGTCAGACTGGTAAGTTCTCATAAAATACATGCATGTTTTTTTTAAGATAATTAAAAAATAATGTTAAATTTACATGAAATCTTAATTTATATTAATATATTATGTCATAGTATGTTATTGCTATCTGTTTGAAAAACATGGATCTACTTTTATGTATCTGTATATTCTGAATATATTTTTACATATACAAACTCTTAAGATTTTTTTTTTTTCATTTAGTAGTATGCATTATTTTTATTTTTAACAATTTCTTTTATCATATATATATATATATATAGCTAACTACATTAACAAATCACTTTATTTATTCATCTCCCAAAAGAAATTTAGAAGTTAAAATTTTTTAGATATTATATTAATTTATACATGAGCTCTTACATAAGATCTTATTCACAAATTATATTTCCTATTATTTAATCATCTGTTATATTGCTATCAGGTAAGAAGAGATCCAACAAATACATGCATCAAAAACATCAATGGCCAAATCCACGATTTGATCTTTCGCAGCAAAAACATTACAGGTTAGTATATAAAATCTATATTGCTCCTCAGATCTACCTGTTTTTAGAACATGCAATATTGTGCAAAGTGTCACAAATAATATATTAAATTAAGTTAAATATAATTTTGGTTTCTTAATTGTTAACTTGAAATTATTATTATTTTAATTTTAAATTAATTTAATCTCTCATATTTAAAATAGTATAAATTTAGTTTTTTAATTAAATTTTATTTTGATTAAATATATTTTTCAATTAACATTGAAAAAAATGTTAAATAATATAAATAATTCAAATGCTATTATAATATTTATTAAATAAAATTTTTAAAAAATTAACATTTATTATATAATATTTAATTATCAATAAATTACATATATATATATATATATATATATATATATATATATATATATATGT
>NW_014542192.1:237287-255548 GCF_000741045.1 Vigna radiata var. radiata
CTAATATTAAAGTGAAATTTCATCATTTCATAATATATTTTATAAAACTATGAGTACAAACCATTAGTCACATGTTTTACATAATTAAATTTTAATATATCTGATTAATATATGATATTTTATAAATCAAAATATTTCAACCGAAACTATGAATGAAATATCAAGAAAAATTATTAAAATAATTAAGATCATTATCAATCTTCACTAATGCATATAAAATTTATATTATATCTAAAATCAAAGAATTTACTACTAATTAAAAGTGAATATTCGATTTTTCACAGTAAAGACAATACAATGTAAAAAACCTCATTATGTTAGCATCCAAATTTAATGCAACACAATAATTTTAAATAAAATATATATAAACATTGTTTTTGTAAAAAATATTAAACAAATATTATTAGACAAATATCACTTATTAAAAAGAGATAAGTGTATTTGTCATATTAATATTAATAAATTATTCAACGAGTTTTGTCATAATAATATTAATAAATTATTCAACGAATTAAAAGTTAACGGTTATAAAATAAGCATTTCATCATCTGTTACAGTAACTTGGATGCTAATATAATAAGGTAATGAGATTTTGTATAATATGTAATGTCTTGTGAAAATCAAATGTATATTTCATTGGCAGCATAATATCAGATAAAAAAATTCCATTTACATTTTTTATGAATGTCAAATTTAGCATTATCTTATTTATTGATTTGAAAAAAGAAAACACAATAGCTAATTTCATATACTTGTATACCGTTTATGTCATTATGCAAATAAGTAAGAAAAGATGCAATATTGTGGAGGAAATATCAACTTAGTTGCATGATATATCATCAAATTATTTACCAAATTTATTTTTTAACATTGCTTAGTATATATGAGAAACTATCACTTTACAATATTATTAATATTTAAATTGATTAAGTTTTTCTTTGTAGTTAATACATTATTAATTAATGATATATTACACTCTCAAATGTCCTTTAATGCACTAATATCACAATGCAATTAATTGAATTCACACTTAAGAATGTGAGTTAAGACAGCAATTTGATTGAAACATGATCTAAGAGCACACTCTCCTTTAAGATTCGATCTGAAATCTGATGCAACATGCTGCCTTCAGCTCTATACCCTGATAGTCCTTCATGCTTTTTGTTATATTATTATTCATATAAAACAATTCTCATCATATCCATATATAATCTTTTAACCTTTATGCAATAAGACTTCCATTAAGTTGCTCTGCAATTTCTCCCTCTCTGTCGCTTCTTAAGTAAAAGTGTTTTGGTACGAGGCTTTCAATATACTATTCCAATGAAAAATAACATGTTTCAAGATAATTATAGTTTAATTTTGAATAATAAAAAGCTCTACCTATTTGTTTCAAGGTATTTGTTTATGTATATATACCTGAAACCACTTTATGATATTATTATTTATTATTATTATTATCAGATAAAATTTATTAAATATAGAAGCTACATCAGAGCACAAATATCAAATGGTTAAAATAACATTCTCCATCACAACCCTTATGCATATTCACTTGTATGAATTTTATTCCTAAAAGGTTCCCAAAAGTGTAGTGAATTGCTGTGGTCTCTGTAGATGGTGTGAAGTCTACATAAAATGAAATAGACAATAGAGCTGAAGGTGGTTGGAGAGCGTAATGAAAATCAAGTGAAAGAGAAGCTATACAGAAAATGGTAACTAATTTATCCATGGTAAGAAAATCATGGCAAAGTGGTGTACTACCTTGACAATTTAGGGTTGAAAAATGTTTAGAAAGAAAAAACCTAGAGCTTTCTTAATCCTACTAAACTTGTCATGAGTTCTACCATTGCTTTCTTGCCAAAAACATCATAAGTTATCTGACTCTTCATATTATCAGTTGGCATTTCATAGTTACATAATATTTTCATAATCAAGATTATATATTACATAGAATAAGCATAATAATGAGAGTTGAAATTTAAATTGTTAATTTAGACATACAAATATAAATATATATATATATATATATATATATATATATTACACGAGGTTTCTTATATATAGAAACTAACCAAATCACTAGGCAAAGCTCTAAGTGATATCTGTAGAAACTAAAACCAGTCTTAAGGTACAGAGTTAAAACAACATTTGAAGAGTTTGCAATTAAGAGAGCTAATGGTCATGGCAATTAAAACAAACTTATACATTATTATGCTCGTATTTTAATTTTTTTATTATTATCAAAGTAAAAGTATAACTTAAATAAGATTAAAAATGTGAACCCAAAAAGGAAAAGAATCATCTTACAATGTCACTTCTTTCAATTTTGACAATGTTTTCTGTAGGGTTCCCATGTTTGCTGGGAAAAATATCTAAATCTTCATCTAACTCATCAAGAATATAATTTGGCTTCTTTATTCTAGATTTTTCACGAAGTCGATATGCAACTATTTATATTCTGCCATGATAGAATTTTCTTATAAACAAATAGAAACAACAACAGAAAACTTTTTGTATCAACAAAAAAAAAAACTTCAGGAAACAAATAATATATCAAAAATTGTTAAAACTTCTTCTACATTTATCATCAATCAAGGAAATAAATTGAAATTTTAGGGAAGAAGCAAGTTACACTAACAGTTGAATCACTTTTCACAATGTTTTTTCTAGGTCTCCCTCGTTTCCTAGGGAGAATAACTGAATCGTTTGAATCATCAATAATATTTTTCCGTTTCTTTTGACGGGAGCTTCCAGGAAGCCCTTCAACCAAGTCACCCATATTCTGTTAAGATAGAATTTTCTCATATATTTCTGCATGCTTATGAGAAAATTCTATCTTAGCAAAATATGAGTGGCTTGGTTGAAGGGCTTCCTAGAAGCTTCCGTCAAAGGAAACGGAAAAATATTATTGATGATTCAAATGATTCAATTATTCTCCCTAGGAAACGAGGGAGACCTAGAAAAAACACTGTGAAAAGTGATTCAACTGTCACTGTAACTTGCTTCTTCCCTAAAATTTCAATTTATTTCCTTGATTGATGATAAATGTAGAAGAAGTTTTAACAATTTTTGATATATTATTTGTTTCCTGAAGTTTTTTTTTGGTTGATACAAAAAATTTTCTGTTGTTGTTTCTATTTGCTTATAAGAAAATTCTATCATAGCAGAATATAAATAGTTGCAGATCGACTTCGTGAAAAATCTCGAATAAAGAAGCCAAATTATATTCTTGATGAGTTAGATGAAGATTTAGATATTTTTCCTAACAAACATGGGAACCCTTCAGAAAACATTGTCAAAATTGAAAGAAGTGACATTGTAAGATGATTTTTTTCCTTTTTGGGTTTATAATTTTAATCTTATTTAAGTTATACTTTTACTTTGATAATAATAAAAAAATTAAAATACTAGCATCATAATCTATAAGTTTGTTTTAATTGCCATGACTACTAGCCCCCTAACCGCAAACTCTTCGGATGTTGCTTTAACTATACCTTAAAATTGTTTTTAGTTTCGAGAGATATCACTTAAGTGATAAAGCTTTGCCTAGTGATTTGATATATATATATATATATATATATATATATATATATATATATATATATATATATATATATATATATATATATATATACATGTATATACATAGATGTATATACATGTATATACATGTATATACATATATATGTATATACATGTATATACATACATGTACATACATAGATGTATATACATGTATATATCTATGTATATACATACATGTACATACATAGATGTATATACATAGTATACATGTATATTCATGTATGTATATATATATATATATCCATATATACATACATGAATATACATGTATACTATGTATATGCACCTATGTATGTACATGTATGTATATTCATAGATATATACATGTTGGAGGAAGTCACGCCGCGTACGACGGTTCGACCTCTACCTTTGCTACCCTAACCTACTCTCTTTTCCTTTTAAAACAAAACGCCCCGAAGGCCTAAGGTAATCTCCTGTGTTTTTTGCTTAAGGATTCAACTCCTTTGTTGCTTAATTTCATTATCTGTTTTGCTTCGAGAAGCTGTTTTATAGGTATCACTACAAAAAATATTAATTTTACGAGGGTTTTTTTTAGTATTTCCAGGGGTTTTAACCTCCAAACAAAACCTTTCCCGCGGTTCAGAGAGCCACTGGGAAAACCAGTGTCCCAAAATTACCAACGGAACTAGCCAGGGTTTCTAGAAAACCGCCCCAATTTTCAAGGGTTTTGGACAAACCACCGGAATTAATCCGAGTTGTGCCAAACCGCTCCTATTTCGAGGGGTTTTTAAAAAACCGTCGGAACTAACCAGGGTTATGCTAAACCGCTCCTATTACATTGAACCTCCCCTTTTTTCCAGGGGTTTCCAAAAAACCGTCGGAAATGCTTCCAGTTTTTTTTTTTTTTTTGTTGCCAAGGGTTCTTCCTTAACTGACTCAACCACGTTTAGTGAGTTCTCTTTATCCATCCCCTCTCTCTAAAACTCTCATTTTTCTCATACTAAGATACATTACCAATTACTTCCTTAAAAATTGAATTTGGGCGGGCATATAATAATTTAGAAACTGGTAAACAATAATAAAGAAATATAAGACAAAAACTAAAATATTATAGACTACGGAAATAATGAGTGTGTTAATAATGGACAGTCTTCAGGATCATCTACACTATATCTGAGTGATATTAGAGTCGTTTTGGAACTACAATGAACTGAAATATTAAGAAAAACTTCAATGTCTTACATATTCAACAAGACCAAATATTTCTATTGTGAGAAGATCTTTTCCTAGCTTGCCTCGATGCCAAAAGAAGTTGCAAAATGATGTATCATCCGTGTTATGATTCTCTTCTAGGCCATCTAACAAGGATTTACCAAGGTGCTCTGCATATTCATCTTCAAGTAATTCCACAACCTTTCCTTCACCACCTAGCACATTGCATTTGAAGCATGAGTTAAGCGAAATATTTTGAGTTATGACATTTAGCATCATGATATGCGGTCTTCTTTAAAACAGAAATTCAAAAAAGTGAGTATAACATCAAATAATAAGTTGTTGACTTGGGGAGCTGAAGTGCTTCCGAAAATCCTTTTCTATTTTTTATTCCAGTTCCCTAAGACTACGTCCTTCATGAACAACTTTCAGTTGCAGATATAACATGTAACTTCTCTTTTACTTTACTTCTTGCATTTCTCAAATAGCCATGTTTAGATTCAGAGATAGATTCCCTGTGGAATGATGCGTGTCCATTAAGTACTGCTTGATGTTACTGATCTGAAAAGTATAACATCGCTGGCAGATTTCATCAAAAGTAAGAAAAAACTTGTGGTTTTTGTTGGTTGTAATCTTGTCATCAACCTTTTTTATAAATCAGTTGATAGAGTAACATAAACATATTGGAAACATGGAAATTGTGTAGGTAAACAATGCTGGAATTCCTGGAGCACATGTGGACGCTGAGGCTTTGTCTGCTGCTGGCATTATGTTATGGAATTAGTATATCTGAAATGTTGGAAAATTTGTATATTTTACAATGCTGGAAGAGATTGATGAAGTGTGCATAACTTGAATCAAGCATTTAAAACTTCACATTCATGGCTTGCACTTATAGATGTTTCCCTTAATCAATTCACCAAAGAAATCAAGTTTATGGTTAAGTTGTTTGGTGCAGGAAAATGCTGGTCGTGTTGAATTCTTGATGTTAGAAATATTATATATAAGACAATTATTGCAGTATACTAAATGAGTGAGTTCTAGTCAATTGCACCGGCAACAACAACCAATCATCATACTTTCCTCACCAAAACATAAAGCTTAATAAACTCATATTTAGCTTTATTCCATGTTATTGTGCATAGTTTTATTAAATGTGTAAGTAAACAACATAGTATTTAGCTTGTTGCAATTATGCTATAACATGTAAAAGTGCATACATAAATAGTGATGGAGATTAGTTCTTAAGCAAGAATCTTGAGCTGAGAATGTAAGAAAAAGATCGCTTATAACATGCAACGGAGAAAATTGCATGATCACAATTCAATAACTCATGAAAAAGAGGGAAATTGACTTACCTACACCGAATCGGAAATTGATCGGTCTAGAACGTAGCTCTCAGCTCAAGGATCGCTCAGGAACTTCCTGATCAACAATTGAACGGTTAAATTTTGAGATGGTGTAGTGAGAAGGTAGAGAATTTAGAAGATATGTTTCTAGAGAGAGAAAACTGTTAATAAAATGAACGAGGATCTATTTTTTTTTTCTATTTATATTAGAATAAAAATTGAAGTCCTTATGGTCAACATCTATGTCCAAAACCGACACATATACTAGGATCTTCTGTCACTCTCAAAACATAAATCATCCTTCTCTGCATTTATAATAATAAAAATAAATTACTAACGAATGCATATTTATATTATTTTTAGATTTTAATATTGGATTCTTAATTGATTTTTATATGATATTTTAATTAAAATTTGCTATAATTAAATTTATTTAAATGAAATAAAAAACATGTTAAAAATAACTTTTTAATTACATAAATATTATTTTGATATTTTAATATTGCACTAAGTTGAGTTATTAAAGTTTAAAAATAAATAAATTTTAATAATTGAAAACAATAAATATATATGTATATATATATATATTTTAAGATGAATATTCAAATGTTATATTTAATTTAAAAAGTAAATATTACTTATACACATATATTCATATCCAATAAATAAATTTTTTTTTATCAAATTAGGATAAATTTTAATAATATGCACATAATCTGATTCATTCATGTAATATCGATCGAGATAAATTTAATAAATATCCATAAAATAAAGTTATTTATCATTCCTAAGCTTCAATTCCCGCCATTCTGCCATTAATAAGGGCATGACCAACCCAATTTATGACATCATGCACATTGTACAATTCATAAGGGTAGTAGGACCAACCCAATTTATTGATCGTCGAAGTTTTTAATTACTTTTCAATGAAATCAAAACTTTTGAATTTAAATTGATTTTTTTTTCTGAAAATAAAAGTTTGATTAATTTTTTACACAATTAATATTCAATCCCTTAAAAGCATTATGCTTGATTAATTATTGATAATTTATCTTCTTCCACTTTCATCACATCAAGTTTTTTTCTATCTAACTCTGAGATCAAAGTTCTTGGTATTCTAACCCGTCAAAATACATGCAATAATGATGCTCTTTACACTTGAATATTTTATATTCATTAAATCTCATATACCACAAAAGAAAGGTCAATGCGTTTTAAGAGATATCAATAAACTAATAATTATATATCATTTTTCCTGCTCTCATTCAACCATGTCATTATTTATTTTTCCACATTGGAAGTCAATTTGTCTTTTGCATCACACACCTATATATCTATTTAATAATCACACACCCTATTGGACAGCTACATAATTTTGATATTTTTTCTTTAAAAATATAATACTATAACTTTGGGACACAAATTTCAAACCTTTCTTTACTATTACTATAATATATTCATTACCATTTAATAGTATACGTGTAATAAAAGGACTTAATTTGATCAAATATTTTATATATATATATATAGGGAATTATTCATGTTCAAGCTAGTTTCAACAATACTATTGTNACTATTACAGATGTACGAGGTCGGGTGATTTCTTGGTCCTCCGCTGNTACTTGCGGATTCAAGGGTACACGAAGGGGAACACCTTTTGTCGCTCAAACTGCAGCAGGAAATGCTATTCGAACAGTATCGGATCAAGNCATGCAACGAGCAGAAATTATGATAAAAGGGTCTGGCCTCGGAAGAGATGCAGCATTATATATATATATATATATATATATATATATATATATATATATATATATATATATATATATATATATATATATATATATATATTAGATAAAATCTAGTTACTAGGTTATGACAAGATTAATATTAAAACACAGCAAAAGTTTAAACATGCTAAATTATAAATTGTATAGTCTTCCGTAATAAATTTATAAAACAAAGGTATTTCAAAACAAATTTTTAAAAGAATTACATAGGACTAGATATATACAAAATATATTTACATATTTAAAACTTAAACTAAAGATTCATTTCTATCCATGTAGCCTAAGTTTTTTTTTTTTTTTTTTTAATATATATCCAATACTAGTTAGGACCAATCCCCTTCTAAAATCTCAATTTAATACACCTACTAACATCCCCACACAATAGGATTCACTCCTTACAAATCCTTACACTTCTCAAACACATGCATTCATACACTTTTAATTACATCTCAACAATCATTCACATGTTCACAAGTAATATAAACAAATAAAAACATAAACCAAATTTAGGAATACAAGGATTTTTTACCAACTCCCTTATAATTCCGCCAAATGCTAACCAAGTAGGGTTCCTAGAAAATTTGTGCCAACTCAACCAAGGTGACACTCAACATGCTTTCAAACATCCAATGAAGCCCAAACTAAAGTCAAAGCCCCTAAGCTCCTTGGAATTTAAATTTTAAGTTGTACCCAGAAAAATAAGTATTACTGACAATCAAAATCTGTCGAAAACGTGAAAATTTTGTTGATAACGACTCTTTTGAAAGGATTTTCGACGGAAAAAATTCGTCAATTTAGTGTTGTCAGTAAATTTATCAACGAAACTTTATATTTGTTGGTAATTATTGAAAGAAAAATCTATTAGTAATTACAGGAAAAATTCATCGACAATTACTAAAGAAAAAATCCATCAGTAAATTTTGTTAGTAAATATTGTGATTTGATTCATCTTCTTCCTCATTCTCCTTCTTCTTCTTTCTTTTATTTTTACCAATCCAGAAAAATGAACACATTTCAAACAAAAGGAGTAGCCTATCTACAATTCAATTGAATCCTTCATTACAAACTATGATAAAATTTTGGAGAAAAATTTATTAGGGTTCATGTCCAACATAGTAGGTTGCGTCTTTGATCGTAAGGGTGGTGACAAACGGTAGTTGTGGTTGGACTTATAGCGGACAATGACATGCAGTGGTGGTAGTGTTTGGATGCATTGTTGCATGAAAGAGGAAGAATAAAGGCATTGGTCCTCCTTGCACATGTTAGAGAAAAAGATGGAGTGGAAGATCTCAAACATGATGACATTGGTGGCAACAGAAATAATGGTCTGAGTTGAGATAGGGAAGTGGGGGAAGATAAAGGCTACCACACATGAGAGAAAAGAAGATTAAGACCTCATGCGAGAGAAAGAGAGAAAAAATAGGTGAAAAATTTGTCACTCTTTTTATTAACAGATTTTACCGACAAAAGTTTTTCGGTAATGCATATTTCAAAAGACCAATGGATTACTAATAAATTTACCGACAAATGTTATTGTCAATGATGAATCTGTCTGTAGAAAAAGTTTAGGCCAAGTGTCCCAACCAAGAGGAGGGGTGAATTGGTTTCCCTTAGAAAAATAAGTTCTTTTAAAATCCTTTTGAAATATTTTTTATCTTTCTTGGAATGCAATCAATCAAGAATGAAAACAATGCAAGAGCGTAAGGAAAGAGAGATTCACACAGTTGTTTTATACTGGTTCGGTCATTGCCAACATTCAATCCTCTTTCAATCAACTTGAGATTGAAAGGACTCCACTATATTGGTTGAGTTCTTTACACAGCAAGACTTACAGAGAAGAACCCTTTCAATGTAATTTCCTTCCTAACTTCAAATCAACTATAGCAACCCAGAAAGAACACCCTCTTTCTATCACCCTTAGAGATACCTAACTCCAAGTCAAAGAACTTCTCCAACTCCTCTTCCTGTCCGCAACAACATGGATACAATCAGCCTTGATTGTAGATAACTCTGATTTGGAAAAATACACTTGCGTGTTTAGATAAGATCAGTCTATGACAACACTTCAAAATCTTCAAGAGTCTTTGAGAATATCTTCCAAATGTGGTAATCTTGATTCTTGGAGAGTTTCTAGATGCTCCTACAATAAGATCTCAACAAACAAATCTATTAAAGATATGAATCATTCAATTGTTGAATACAGAGAGCAATGCATCTAATTTATAGTTTTCTCAACTCTTATGCATATTAATCGATCGTATATAATGTAATCGGTAAAGCAATTCCTTCCGCATTAACAAATTTACATTTCACAGCAATTAACAGATTAAGCAGTGCATGTAATCGATTAATCAAATAATATAAGCCACAATATTTAAAAATATAACCATTATGACAGTTATGGCTTTCCATGAAAAAAGTTTTCATATAAAACACATTTTAACCGATTAAGAAATTAATGTAATTGGTTAAGTTCCATACTTAAGCAAATTTTGAAAAAATTTTCATTCAAAACACATCAATGCACTCAGGAAACATGTGCAACCATAACCACGGGTTTTAATCAATTATACTCGTAATCTAATAAGTTAAAACTTGTTGTTTTGCCACAGTTAAGCATATTCTGATATATGATGAATCCAACAAATTATACAACCAGTGTAATCGATTAATTCATACAAATATGTAATGTGCAAGATGTTTCAAACAATGCTTCATTTATAAACAATGAATACGCATCACAGATAGTTCAAGCACATGCACAAATATAATCAAGCAACACTTTTGTCATATTATTGTGTAAAAAAATTATAAAACATTTCTGTTATGATCATAAAAAATACATATGTAAGATATGAGTTTAACTACATGACTCCTTTATCAACACTCTCAATAAAATTTATCGATAATTATAATTTCAAAAATCCATTGGTAATTCAAATTTATTGACAGATTTTTTTAGTACACTTTTACAAATAACTTCATGAATTTTTATAGTGACCCAATGGTCATTTGGTGGTGCTGAATGCTAAATTAGTGAGGTCATTGTTTCTTTTGTTCCCAACAATACTAAATTTTTGGCTAATGCAATCGAGACAGTAAGACATCGCATGGTTGACGCTTAGCAAGATTGCAGGAGCACCCTGCTACACCATAAAAGTTAAGTTTCTCTATGAGTTTGATTGATCAACTTGACTCTTGAATTATTCACCACTTAATATATTTCATATGAATGCACATAACTCTATTTTAGGTAAAGAAGCACCACTTTGATAAATTTGATATCTCATGGAGAAATTTCTCATCATCAATTAATCAGGACAACATAAACAGTTCAATTACATATTTGCAGCTTCTAACTTAACATACTGAATTGTTCATCCAATATATCTAAATGGGTCTAGTCATTGCTAACTCAAAGACAAACTACTTCAAGGAATTGGATACCCAATTATATATATTAGATCAACAAACATATCAAACATAGAATCAAATAGTTAATTCCACAATGTCAATCACAATTTCACAATCAATTTATCAAATCTAACAATCATTTAATAA
Organism: Vigna radiata var. radiata; assembly: GCF_000741045.1. Classification (NCBI taxonomy): domain Eukaryota; kingdom Viridiplantae; phylum Streptophyta; class Magnoliopsida; order Fabales; family Fabaceae; genus Vigna; species Vigna radiata. The sequence goes on from NW_014542192.1 coordinate 248,746, forward strand.
TACTATTTAAACTTGATTTAGTTTCCTTCATTTAGATTAACATCTCTAGAGTTTTTAAGGTACTCTTCGACAACTCACTCTTATAAGTAACTCTATTTATAAAATTAAGTAGATAAATAAAAAATATTTATAATTAAGATTTTTATTAATAATTAATGGAGTATCATTTGTAACCTATTATCACCTTACAACTATATTCTAAACCTTTACATTGAAACTAGTTTTATTTATTTGTAATATTTATATTTATTTAAATTAATATAAAATAAGCTTAATTTAATTTATTTTTAATATTTATGAAAATTAATATTAAATTTAATTCATATTAATCATATTTATATTTAATATGTATACCAATTTAACTTGATGTTGATTATATTGACGTTAATTTTATCTACATTTGTTAAAGTCGGTGTATTTAAATTTACTTTATGTTAGAATTAATTTAACCGAATTTAACTTATTTTTTAAATTTGTATTTGAGTTATTTAAATATAATATATTTTTATTTTTAATATCTATATTTACCTAAGTTATAGTGTCAATTAAGTAACTATAATTTTATTTATTTTTAATATTCATTTAAATTAGTATGATCTAACAATGACTTTATGATTAATTATATATAGCATTGTTTTATTTGGTAATATATTTAAAGATATCATGGTTGAGAATTTAGTCATTTTTAAATAATGTGACATTGATGGCCATGCTAGGAAAGCTCCTAGAGTTTGAAATATTTTTGGTTAAAGTAACGTGAAATGTAATATTGATGAGGCTAACTGAAGTTTAATGTTAGTTTGTAAGAGAAAATAAAACAATAAATCCTCTAACTTAGTTTTAAAATCTAACTTGTCTTTCTCCAAGCAAAACTCTTTGTTGTAAAACTTTGTTAGTCGAAGAGCATATAAGACAAAGTCCTACAATTTATCAAATTTTGTAGTGAGACACAAACTCAGATATTTAATGTGCCTTTCAATTTCATCAAACTTGAATATTTCAATTTGATCAATTTATCAAATTTTGTGACTTAATCATTGAGTGTGAGAGAGCTTGTAATATTTTTATTTCTGTTGTACTCTTAAACTTGTAATACGAAATGAAAAAATGATTTTTAAATATAATATTGATTAAAATTTTACGATATGTTTTGATTATAGATCTAATGAGTTTATTTTTCTTTATTAAGATGAATTCTTCTCATTTTGATGATTTTTATTTTCAGCCTATCTATTTGTTTGTCGCAAATGTAATAAATTTATTAGTTATTTTCTTTATGTGATTTGGTAAAACCAGGTACTGAGTTTTAGTTGAATTCTATCTTGTCTAATTAAAAACAACATTTAAAAAGTGGGTGATTAAATTAAGGATATAAATGTTGTAATTGAATAATAGAACATTCTTAATATTATTTACAATTTTCAATTTATTGTTGAACTTAATAACACATATTTATACATTAATTTATAACTATATATCTATAATTATATATAAAAAGATATACCTCTTTAGTATTTTTATTTTTATTTTTTCAATTTTATCCTCTCAATTTTTATTTTTAAAATTTAAATAATTATTCATAATAAATAAACTATTTTTAGTTTTATCATTTTAATAATTATTTTATGAATTCAAATAATTACTTATTATAAAATAATTATTTAAATTTGTATTATTTTAGTAACTAGTTTTTAAAATTTAAATAATTACTTCTATAACTACTATTGGAAACATAGGCAACAACTTTGTATCCACATTTTTTTAAGTATTTGTATTATAATACATACAAATGCACACACTCATACATATTCACACATGCACCTCTACACTTGCATACACTGGACATCCAATCACACCCGTATTATCAATTTATAAATATTAATAATTTATGATATAATACAAATATTTAAAAAATATAGACACATGTGTAACGACATTTGTTTTTACTAGTATGCTACACCATCGTCTTCTCAGCGACATTTGCCCCTCCTTCATTCTTCTCGTTCTCGTGTACTCCACAGGTGGTCTTGTGGTGTTGCCTTTGTTTTCCACCTCCTTTGCATTTTCTTCACTACAAAAGGTTAGCATATGAATCTAGTATCTACATTGTTTTGGCGTTGCTATCTCTGTTTTGGATGTTTTGGCATTGATGCCATTATTTTGGCGGTGTTGTTAATGAACCTAGTATCTATTTTTCTTCTCATAAAGTCTAGGAAAATATTCATCTTTTTAGAGAATATCTAGGAAGATATTTTTCAACCATTATGAAGTGCCTAGGAAGATATTCATCTTTTGAAATCTTATGATTGTTAACTTGTCAGACACATACATTAGTAAAAAATCGATTTTTTACCGTGTGCATTACGTCGCAGTTCAATAGAAATCGAAGTATAATATTGTGCGGTGATATTTTTAAAATTATATCGAAAGTATAGACCGAGGGAATTGTGGTCTATTCCTCCTGAAAAATTCTGACATTCCCGCTAAGTCAGATTTGAAATAAAATTGTAGGGGAATACCGTGGTTCCCCTCAGAACCGCGGTCTATTCCTCCTGCAAAGTTCTGACATTTCCGCCAAGTCATATTTGAAATAAAATTGCAGGGGAATAGACCGCGGTTCCCCTCAGAACCGCAGTCTATTCCCCTTGGAAAAATCTGACATTCCTGCCAAGTCAGATTTGAAATAAAATTGCAAGAGAATAGATCGCAGTTCCCTCAAAACCGTGATCTATTCTCCTTGGAAAAATCTGACATTCCCACCAAGTCAGACTTGAAATAAAATTGCAGGGGAATAGACCGCAATTCCCCTCAGAACCGCGGTCTATTCTCCCTGCAAAATTCTAACATTCCCTAAAAGTTGTTCTGAAATAAATTGGAGTCAGGGGATAGGTCGCGGTTGTTGGTTGAACCGCGACAGAAAGTGGGCAGAAAATTACAACATTGCCATTTTAGATCAGTTTACGATTTTTCTTTTTAATCAGAATAGGTTGCGGTTATTATGGAAACCGCGACCTATTCCACTCTATTACCTCGGTTTTATAATGAACCGCGGTAGTATCATTTAATTAGGTTAAAAAGATATTAGTGAATAGTTTCGTCTTCCACGCGAAAACTCTGAAACTCAAAGTTTTCTCCTCTCCGTCGCGCTTCTAGTGTCTTCTGCAAGGTGTTTCTTTACCACCGCGCCATCGTCAACTTCCGCCACGCCTTTCTCTCTGAAGCCCTCCTCTCTGTCGCGCCATTCTACTTAGTTTCTTCTTTTTGGCACTTCGAGTGCCTTTCTCTCTAAAGCCCTCCTCTCCGTGCCATTAACAGTGCGTTTGGTTCCAGGTATTGCCTTTGATGCCCTTCGTCCTTTTTACGTTTCTAGGCTTCAATTTCACGATGAACCGCGTCATGCCTTAATTTTCAATTGTAAATTTTCAATTACACATCATCGCTGCACACAAAAATGCGTTTGCATAAGCACTTTTGTTATTGTATTCGGAATGATATTTTATACGTTGTGAAGATTGTCTAGTTATTAGATACTTTGGGTGTTGGGGTGCGAAAACATAAAGGAAGAGATGAGGACATGTGAGTGTCTCAGGATTTGCTGTAGAGTCTCGGTGTGAGGTTATGTGTGAGTAAAGTGTGATCAAGGGAGTCTGACAGGGGCTTTGTTAGAAGGTTGAATTTAGGTTGAATTCAATTAGGATGATGAAGTGTATTGAACTGGAACATGACAAAGAGCTTATGAATATGTAACGTAAATGGTGAGGATAAGAGAAAGTTACAGGGTGGAACCGTGTATAAAAGTTGAATAGACGATTTTTTTTTTAAATAAAAAGGGTTTTGGTCGCGGTTGTAGCACGAACCGTGACCTTTTGTTTTAGGATTTTTTTTTTAAAAAAAGAGGGGGTTTTCATCGTAGTTCCAGGGGGAACCGCGGTCATATCCCCAGCTTTTTACTGCGGTTGGAACCACAGCCGAAAGTCCCAGACTTTTTTTCCGCGCCCATATATGTTGCGGTTCATGAACCACGACGTATATTAAAAAACAACTGCGGTCATTTCCCTTCGCTGCACTAGTGATAGTTAAAAAAAAATATTTTGCATTTAGGTGTAAATGACCAAATACATTAATTAATAGTTTGTGATGTGGTTTAATGGTAGGGTTGAGTTCACAGATTGAACTGTGTGTGTGTGTGTTTGTTTCTTAGCTACACCTAAAAGTAAAGATGTTAGTTTATAAACAGAAGAATGGATCGTAGTTGGATAAATTATTTATGCATAACAAATTAGTATGAGAGTGGAGTAAATCAATTTCTTGAAGTTGCAAAGATAATTATGTTCTGAACAATAACCTATTTGTGTTAATATTATGTAGGTTTGTATGTGGTATGTAACATCCCAATTTAGTAATATAAAACTACTAATATAAACATTACATAGATAATAATACAACAAACTATAGATTTGTGAAGAATAAAATTCTTCACCTGAAGGACCAAAAGCACAACCTACACTTCAAACTTCTCATCTAACTTTTCGCTTAGCCAACTGAAAAGATTGCATCCCTAAGCTCACACCATTAAGGTGATCATCGCAAAAGAGAAAACAATACACAGACAGACAAACACAGAAGCAAGGGTGAGCTAGACATACAAAGATCATACTATTACAATAACACACAACATACATGTTTAATTCAAGTATACTGGATCAGACATTATAACTTGTTACACTTTAAACTTGACTCTTCCGGATTTAGAATGATTGTCGAGCTATGGCGGGTCATGCATTAGTGGTGGCTTCTACTGCTTTGGAAAGCCATTGCCAATGGGTTTCACCCTACCACACTCACGAGGTTATTCTATACAACGCCTTGGAGCATATTGGAAGCCTCCAAGACTAAGACTTCCTGCTACTCCTCACAACATGGATCAATCCTCTCTACGCGAAAAAAAAAGACCATTGGAGTTTTAGGATAACCCCCAAGACTGAAATCCCTACAATTCATTCTAAACTTACACAAGGCACCATGTAACCTCTTCGTAAGGATCATGGAATTACGTCCATCAACCATACTGCGACTTTAAAACTTAACTCAAGACATGAACAACCAAATACCATAATATTATCATATTGAATCCAAACATATAACCTCACTGATCATACAATACCATAGATACTTTTACACCATTCTAATCATCAAAACATAGCTCAAGGTTATCAGAAAACAAGGATAAAAAGAATGGAAACAGGTTCTGGACTAGTCGCTCAACACACCAAAATCGTTGTGCGAAAACAGAAACAATGGGTTTTACTCACTCACATTCGCTCAACGCATCAAGTATGTGCGCTCAACTAAAGCCCATTCGCTCAGTGCACCAAGTACGTGCGCTCAGCTAAACTAAAAATTTTGATGCATAGTATCAGACCCTAACCCCTCGCATAGCGTCCCAAATCGCTATGTGAGAGTCCCAGACAGTGACTCAGACTCTCCGAGCACTCGCAAAGCGCACTTATTCGTTATTCAAGTTAATTGACATTAAACTCATATCACTACCTTTCACATAGAGACTAGATTCGCAAAGCAAATCACCAAACAGAGGACAACCCTCTCCAGTCACTCACACAACGCACCAATTCGCTGTGCGAATGACTAAACAAAGAGCACCTCGCTGTGAGGACTCGCTGTGCGAAAACATTCGCTCAGGAAGTCTGCATAATCTACAGAACGAAAGTTTTGTCAAATCAAGCAACTCACACACCATTTACCATTTCTAACCATTTTCTCCAACTTCTAACACTCTTAATTCATGTTTTATACCTAATTAAACTTGTTTAGATGATCCTAACTCTTCCTAATACAAATCTAAAGTGATTAAGACTCAAACTTAACTCTAAAACACCAATTTTGACAACTTAAGAACCCAAATTCAGTTCAACCACTTTGCACCTATTTTTGACCACTTTGGTGACTCTAACAAGTCACAAATAGCCTTCCTATACTGTCCCAACAGACTACAAGAGCCCTAGACCCCTAACTCTCAAATTCACTATCTCACTTCCTCCAAAAATAACTTAAACATTACCAATTCACTATGCTTTTCTAACTAAATCATGTGGTAACAGATTTCACACCCTAATTCACCCCCACCCTGATCAATTACAGTAGATTAAACTCATTCACTCAGTTCATAGTACCACAACATAGTTCACAGATTGCACATTTCAACACAATATACTTAAAAACGTAAAATACGACTCCAAACAACACACCGATTAAGAATTAATTATACATACACCTCATGCAACCAATTTAAAGAAAATATTCTAGCTCCTCTTACCTCAAAACTTCACAGCCTAGCTCAAGGACTCGCCTCAACAGTACCTTGAGTTGCGAGGAACCTAGACAACACCCTACAAACCACCAATTGGTGTTCAAGAACAACTCTTAAAGCTAGAGTTTGACAGGAAATGCAAGAGAGGAAGTACAAGACACATGCAACCAGCAGAAGTTGCATGGTTTAGGTCCAAAACAACGGAGGAAAGGAAAGAACAACTTACTGGTTATAATGAAGAAATTAATCAGTCAGTTGTGGAGCCCTTGATAATGCTAATTCTTACCATTATCTAAGCATCATTTTAGCAGCAAAATCAACTCCTTTTTGGCTTGTAACTTGCTTAATCCTCTTCTTTTGTCTTGTTTTCTTAATAAGTGTGTTTTAGGCTACATTGATGTAATATAATCACTAATCCCCTTATTTTGTAGCTAATACAATGCTTGGAAGAACATCCACCAAAGTAAAGAATTGA
>NW_014542192.1:256790-300736 GCF_000741045.1 Vigna radiata var. radiata
GCACAATTCTCTAGTATTACGAGTCTCTTGGGAAAACGATACCTGGTCTTACCGGTTTTATTACTTGAACGATTCGGTGCACTTGCCGAACCACCAACAGCCCTCTACGCCGTAGATGTCTGGGCACCTCCTGATCGTCAATCCGCCAACTCAGTAAGAAGGAATCCTAGAGAGGATGTAGAGGAAATATGAAGAATTGTTGTTCTAGAGAGATAAAGTGATTAAGCTAATGAACCATGATGTTTTAAAAATATATTTATACTATCTGTGTGTTTTAATTTTGAAAGTCTGGTGCCAATACACCAGTCTCCTCTTTAACTCTATTTTTCAAATTCTCACATGGTAGGCATCACATACCTATCTTTGAAATAAAATGACTTTTTACATCGGTTAATAATAGAACTGATATAGAAAGTGACATTTTATATTGGTTAACTCTCCAAATAGTACAAAATGTCATACTTTTTATATAGGTTGATTGAATAACTAATATAAAAAATTTGGATCATATACAAAATTATCACTCTTTTTAGTGGATTTTTTACATCAATTTCAAAACCTAAATAAAAAGTCTTATATTAGTTCCATAATCAATATAAAAAGTTGAATACTTTTTAGGGTTAAATATGTCTTTCGTCCCTTAAGTATCACACGATTTTAGTTTTAGTCCCTACTCGAAACTTTGATGACTTTTAGTCCTCATAGTTTTGAAATTATTATTATTAATCCTTAAAATTGAATGGCGTTAAATCTTTTTTAACAGCAAACCTATGTGTCTTGCCACGTCCCTTGCCATGCTTCTTTCTGTATTCAGTGGACCAGTTTCTCTTCAAAGAGAAAGTCAACGCCATTCAAACGTGGACATTTCCTTACCTGCATCTTCACTTCATCTCCACCATTCTCTGTGTTTCTTTCTCTTTCTCTGATTTCCAAAAAAATTCCAAAAATGGTATCAAAAGGTGAAGAGAGGACCACTGAAGTCCATTAAGGACCTTCTAACGACAACAGTCGTCGTTGGCACCGAAAAACTCCCATAAAAAATGCGGTGGCGGCATCCTCTGCTGCCCTGGCTTCCATCCGCCGCCGTATTACAAAACTCTTCTGAAAAATCGCTAGCATCAACACCAACCACAAGAAAAAAGCAACCTTTTACAAGATCCTCAAAAAGATAACAACAGAAGAACACGAAGAACAACTCGATGCCATTCGCCGCAACCTGGTTTTCGACGATGCCACCGCCACACTGCTCCTCCCTCCGTCCCTCTCCGTCCGTAAAACCGTGTTCCTTGAACTTGACGAAACGCTTGTCCACTCCCACCCTTGCCGCTGCCGGAGCACTTTGATTTCGTCATCCGACCGGTCATCGACGGCCAACCCATGGACTTCTATGTCCTCAAGTACACAGGATAACTTCTATGTTTATTCAAATCGTTCAGTATTAAGATTTTGTCAGTCTCATTAGGTTAAGACATTTGGGCACTGTAAAACTCTAGGCACCATTCTTTCATTCTACGAAATTTTTTTGGCAATACTTTTTCACTAGAAATTACTATATGTCACTTGAAAAATCTCAACCTTTTTGACGTCCTTCTCAAATGACTGATGCTGGGAGCGTATTTATTTTCTATAGAAATTCCTTCGGCAATTGTAACGCGTAATGATAGGAAATGGAAGTGGATTCACAAAGGAAATAATCTAAAATGGCCCATGAACCCGTAGAAGACATTTGCAACGAAACAACTAACCATTGTTTCTTCTGCCAGTATCTATCTTCCAAAGTTTACGAGAGAAATCAAATATCACGGCAGGAACCTAAAGAAGAAGGGAGTGCCCCCAAGAGGAACCATTATATTAAGACTATGATTAACACTCAGAAAACCCAAATCAACCCATCGGATCCTCTCAGAAAACCCAAATTTTTCAAATTGACAAATAACCCTGTCAATTCAGTTGGGCTCCTTCAAAACAACAACATCCCTGTCGTCGACCGCCGCATGCTCCTGGAATGTCTCGTCGATGGAGGAGTCGAAGCCGGAGAAATCGCCGGTCGTCGTGGTCTTCATCATAGTTGAAGTGGTCGAGATCTGGAAAGTGGGTGCGGTGCCAAAGTGCAGATGGTCAAGACACTAGGTGGCAGAAGATGTGGTGTGGCCGTTTGCCACGTTAACTAAAAGATAACGCCGTTTATTTTTAAGGACTAACATTACATGTTTTAATACTAAGAGAACTAAAAGCTATCAAAGTTTTGAGTAGGGACTAAAACCAAAATCGTGTAATACTTAAGGGATGAAAAACATATTTAACCCTACTTTTTATACACCTACTTTTAATCAGTATAAAAAGCTTTTTATACAATAGTAATTGAATCCATGTTTATGTAACCTTGATTATGTTTATCTATTATAATAAATTATAGATGACTTTAGTTTACCTATTTTTGTTTTTGTTTTCATCAAATGTTGTATTAGGACTCAACAAAACAATATAAATTATATTAATTACTTTAATTTTTATAAATGAATTATATAAAATTATGAAAAATAAAAAGTACTAATATTGAACATTATAAAATTAATTCAAAAACTTATATTTTAGTTTCCCCTTTTCTTTGATTATTAGTTGAAATTGTGTTTTATTAAAATGTTTAAAATAACAGTTACTCTTAAAAATTGACTTAACAACAATTATATTATAAGGGGTAAAATAAAAATATGAATTGTGTATTAAGAATCATTTTTATATATAGATATATGACTATATATAAAGAGATATTTTTTGTTGTTCTCCTTTAGTTTTTTCAATTTTACCCTTTTAATTTCTACTTTTAAAATTTAAATAATTATCCATAATAAAAAGATATTTTCAGTTTTATTATCTTAGTAATTTATTTTTTTTAATTCAAATAATTAGTCATTATAAAATAATTATTTACCTTTTATCATTTTAATAACTATTTTTTAAAATTAGATAATTACTCATAATAAAAAAATATTTACACATTATTACTTATAATTTGTTTTAATAACTAAAATTTATTTTATCTATAACTATATCTATAACTACAAATACCTTTTGTTTTTTCTAATTTTATATTTTTAATTACTAATTTTAAAATTTAAATAATTATTTATAACAATACATAAATTTCGGTTAAATATAACTTAATAAATATAAACTATATGATAGTGCTTATCGTGTGTTTACACTAGTGTTAAATAATTATTTATTATTATATAGATGTGAAGTGATGACCCATTAATTATTATTGAAAAATATATTATTTTTATTTCTTTAAATTTGGTTTTTTTGCTTATTTAAATATTAATAAAATTCGAGTTAAAACACTAATAAGTAATAGTATTATTTAAAAAATATAAAAATATTTAAGATCTTTTTTAATTTAACCATAAATAAATAAAATTTGTGAATAAAATTCTTTTATAACAAAATAATATTTTCAAATCTCAATTTGATATACTTCTTTAGTTCAAAGAACTTTTATTAACAAGAAGACTTATTTATTATAAAAAATGTAACCTTGATTAATTTTTTGAATAAATTTTGTATTATGAATCTAATTTATATATATATATATATATATATATATATATATATATATATATATATATATATATATATATATAAATTGAATCACGTACTTATTATTCATTATTGGGAAAGAAAATAGGTGTGAAAAAGATGAAGAGCAAAAGCTTCAAACATTATTTTAGAATTCAAACATAAAACACAATGAGAAAGGTAAGTGAGGAAATCAAGGAACTTGTGGGTCCTACTTTTTCTTAAACCTTTTCTTTCTTCCCTTTTGTATTTTTCCCACAACTTTCTGTCTCTCTCTCTCTCTCTCTTCATCCTCACCTACGCTCTCATCTCTCTTTAATTTGAATATCTTGATCAACTTGCAGACGCGCATTGTATTTTTGTTTTCCATTTATCACTTTGTTACAAAACCCACCAAAGCCAAAACCTTTAGCTCTCCATCTTTGATTTCATCCATTTTCTTATTCTCTAATGCCCTTTTGATCAATCCATCATTCCAGGTCTCTCTACAACTCGATTTTAGTTTGTTCACTTCTGGGGTTCTATTATTATTGTATATTTGTTTGGGGGTGGGGTTAAGTTTTTATTTTTTCGGAGTTGTGTTTCTTTTGGGATTTTTGTTTGTGTTGGTTGTAGATCTGTTGTGGGGTTGGTTTGAAATATTGTGAATTTGATGGTTGAGGTTAGGGTTTCGATTGTATTAATGATGAAACAGTTTGCTCTGTTTAAGGTTTGTGTTTGATTTGCTTTTCGGATTGCCGAGGTTGCTACCTTCTGCATGCTCAAGAGGGTGTATTGGAATATGTGAAATTGTGAATCTTCCAAAATAAGTGTCTCGGATTTTCTTTTGTTCATGCATGTATTGTTGTTGGTCTTGGCTTTGCAACTAACCCTTTTTTATTCTTTAGTATGTAAGGTTTGATGTGCGTGTGTTGGTTTTCATGGGAAAACACCGGCGACATTGTTGGAAGCTGAGTCTAGTTGTGCGTTATTTTTGGTGAAGTTATTCTAATTTGATTGCTAGTGGTTTGGTTTGGAATTCTGATGATGGTCGAGTACAATTTCATGGCTGAAAAATTGCATTTTTTTTGCTTCTAATGCACTATGTTTCAGAGGAAAACTTTCTTCTTTCTATCAAATGCTGAGTGCCACCGCAAAAAGCTAATAAACTGTTTCCTTTTTGGATTTAACTTGGGCTATAAGCTCAAGGCCATCCAAAATGCTTTCTCGGATCAAACACAAGTTACTCATTGGTCCATCATGGGAGAAGTTAGATTCGTTAAATTACCCTCTTAATAATGGGGAGCCTGAGGGATGCACACAAATCTTGTCTTAGGCAGTTATTTGCATTTGAGTGAGATCATCAGGCTGCCTAATATTTGTGTGTGTGTATGCATAGAGATTATCTGTGATTGGATAGAATTTCCAACGTTATCATACCTCAAACATATAGTAGAACTATCTTTCATAAGAGGTTGAAATCACTTGGAGGGTAATATATTTTGGCTAGAATACATATCGCATGCAGTTTTTATTCTGATTACTGAGTGTTAGGTTATTAGACTGTATATATCACACTTCGATGCCAGGGAGGTGGGCACTTTTTACAGGGTACGCAGGTGTTGTATCTGAGATTGACTTTTATAAGATTGACTTTTCTTTTTATCAATTGACATTGAGCCCTGCTACATGTTTTGTAGGCTTCTTTTATATTGTCAATTCTGCCAATATGTTCATGTTTATGTGGTTCCTCTTGTTTCTAGTCCTATGAGCAGAGGACAACTTAATATAGCTGTGTTTATGTTTAAATCTTGTAATGAAAAAGGTTTATATATGGCTTCATACAAGATGATTTTACTCAATTTGAGTGCCACAATCTTAGAAAGGGGTTGTGAGGACCACTCAGGCCTTGAATGACTACATGTGTTTCTTACTTAATTTTTTCATACTTTGTTTTCTCTAATATTCATAGAAATTAGACCTGAACGTGATTTGAAAACCTTTCATATGTCTGTTCTGTTAATCAGGATTTGTTATGGTTTCCATATTCAATTTTTATTTCATTGATTTTTTCTCTCCCAATGCAAACTTGTACATAATAATATTTGTAAAATTGCGAAGATTTGTTTTTCTGTTCATTTGGAAGTGTAAATGTCATTTTAGTATCAAGTTATTTTTCTACTCAAAATGGATAGCCTGATAATGGAGTTCGGAGATCATTTTGCAGGATAAGAATTTCTCAGTTGTTCGATATAAATGTGAATTTGAGAACTAATCAATTCTCCGAATGTGTTTTCAATTACAAATGCATATGCTTTTTTTCTGGTTGATCTGTTCTGTTTGCTTTCATAAGCCATTGAATTTGTAAATTTGTGTTAAAACTTGGTTTGATGGATGCCCCGATGCATCTTTAACCATATCAATGGAGCATCAGGGGAAGATGATAGCTTCACCCAAGAAAGATTCATGAAATGGTTGTTAGTGCATTGTCTATAGATGTTATTCAAAAATATAATATTTTGTTTTTGATCCACCTATAGTCAATACCAGGGGATAAAACGGTTTTCCTTCTGTTGTTTGAATAAACTAGAGGCTTGTGACTCAATAAGCTTAACTAGTTAGTCTATTTTAACTGTTTGCTGGAAGTAAAAGAGGAAAATACTATGTAGAATTTAGTTATTGCCTGTGATTGATTATAATGATTATTTCCCACCCACAGGGCAGCTGGTGATTGCTTTTGCTAGTATGGCATCAAGTAATTTATTCTTTGATGATATACGGAGCAAAGTTGATGTTGATCCTCCTCAAAATGAAGAGTCAACAGATGTTGGTGAATTAGTAAATGATCCTGGACAAACTACACTTAAACCTAATGGTACTGTTTCAAGCAGTGTTCGTGAGCTTTTAGAGTGCCCTGTATGCTTGAATGCCATGTACCCTCCAATCCATCAGGTTGTTTATATATTGATGGCTTATTTTGTTGATTTGTTTTGGGTTCTTGTGAGAAAGCATGCAATTGTAACTAAAAAATACTGGGACGTTCAAAGTGGAATTTGGTAAATTAATCACATTGACAAAGCATAATCATCTGATACTGGGTCCACGGAATGGTGTTACTGCTTATCAGGATTGAGCAAAAGTAGAAAGGGAATTCTCATTTTATTAGTAAGTTAACTAAAACAATGGTTCCTTTTGGTGTGCCATGAACAAAAAACTGAGTTTAAGGGGGCTGATTTCCTCTTTCAAAAGTAACTATTCCCTTGCTCACCTAACTGATCTATTCTGAGAATGCTAGATGTTTTTTCTAGCAGGAACTCAGCAATGTTTTTTTATAAATATTGCCACATTGATGGTTTCAAATAAATTTTCTTTTGAAATTTAGTTGACCTGTTTTCCTCTGTTACTATTGCAGTGTTCAAATGGTCACACAATATGCTCTGGTTGCAAACCCAGGGTCCATAACCGGTGCCCTACTTGTAGGCATGAGCTTGGCAATATCAGATGTCTGGCACTGGAGAAAGTGGCTGCATCTTTGGAACTTCCCTGTAAATATCAAGGTTTTGGGTGCATTGGTATATATCCATATTACAGCAAGCTAAAGCATGAATCACAATGTGCATATAGACCTTACAACTGTCCATATGCTGGTTCAGAATGCTCTATTATGGGTGATATACCCTACCTGGTGGCTCATCTGAAAGATGACCACAAAGTGGACATGCACAATGGTAGCACTTTCAACCATCGCTATGTCAAATCAAATCCACATGAAGTTGAAAATGCCACGTGGATGTTGACGGTATTATTTTTCAGAACCCTGTTCTACCTGCATTCCTTTGATTTCGTAAATTCACTATAGTGTCTAACCATATGGTTGGTATGCAGAGTGTGTAAGTTCTAGACATGTTTGGATGTAATTGTGTCTCTCTTCATCAGTTCATGAGTAGAGTGATNTAGCAAACCTTTCATTTGCTTAAAAAAGAAACACCCAATATTACAAATACTGGAACATATTGAAGCTACGGTTATTTAATTTGTATCCTCAAGGGACTTACCCCTTTGCATCTATACCTCCCTTGGTGTCTGTTCAATGATAAAATTATATGCATTATCTCAATTTATTTCTAGACAGAAATTGGAATTTAGCTGACTAATTCATTTCTCATTGGTTTCTAGGTCTTCAGCTGCTTTGGTCAGTATTTTTGTCTACATTTTGAAGCTTTTCAGCTTGGAATGGCTCCTGTCTACATAGCCTTCTTGCGGTTCATGGGTGATGATAATGAAGCAAAGAATTATAGTTATAGTTTAGAGGTAGGTGGGAATGGGAGGAAGATGATTTGGCAGGGTGTGCCAAGAAGCATCAGGGACAGCCACCGCAAGGTTCGTGACAGTTTTGATGGTCTCATCATTCAGAGAAATATGGCCCTTTTCTTTTCTGGCGGTGACAGGAAGGAATTGAAGCTAAGGGTTACTGGTAGGATTTGGAAAGAACAATGAATGGATAGGAGATGACGTCCTTCAACTATCAATGATATTTAGGCCAATAGTTTGTAGTGCAAAGTCGTTTCTTGTAGTGATATGTACCTTCTGGTCATGTAATTGTCTTTTGCAACTTAGGAGGCAAACTCTCTTTGCTTATCCTCACATCAAGTACATGAACAGTAAGTTGTACATCGTATCATTATGATAATAGAGATGTAGAACCTTAATTTGCTCTGTCTCTCTCTAAATCTATTCATAGCTACGATTAAGAACATAAAAAATAGTGTTTATATTTGTTTTACAGCTTGGCACAGAACCACGTAATGCGTTTTGTTAATTCGTAGTTGCCATATTTGTCAATTTGCAGCACATCTAACATTGTTTTGATAATTTGAAAACAACGTCTAACTTGCATTTATACTTAAATCCAAGTATATGTGCAATCTTTCTAGTTTCAGTTGTTGTCATTAGATGGTGTTTAGTTATTTACAAAATGATTAATTTATGGCACGGTGCTTGAGTATGAAGACAAAATTAATAATCCGATCTTGCATTCGACTTAAATATATCATCATGGTTTTGGTAGGCTTGCTGCATCAAATTGCATAATGGTTTCGTCAAACCCCTAATAATCCTATTCCACAAGTTCAAAATTAGTTTGGTCCCATTAAAGAAGAAAAAGATGTACAAAATTAAGGTGAAATGCAGTATTCAACCCATTACAATAATCCATGGGATTACAATGCATGGTTTACATTAGTTTGGTCCCATTAAAGAATAAAAAGATGTGAAAAATTAATGTGAAATGAAGTATTTTCAACCTATTACATGCTGAGGAAACTAATAAAATGAATCACTTCAGGCAAAGATCAGCAGAACAGCAAATACTTTTTTCTAGCCAAAAATGGGGACGGGGAAGAAAATTAAACTCCAGTGCTGCATTCAGCTTTGGAAGTTACCTATATACTATGGTGAAATGAAATACATCCTATGAACAAGTAGGACTCTTCTTCCTAACTATGCACTTGGCATAATCCAGTTAATCTGAGAATACAGGCTTCAGCTGCACTTGGCCAAATATGCATTCCATCCTTGAAGACGATATTCACGAGCTGCATGACTCGGATTTTTGGCCTTGATGATGCCACGACCCACTATGATAATGTCACTACCCCTTTCATAGATAACCTGGAAAAAACCATTTGGTTATCAAGAAGCAATAAGCTCAAATGAAAGAACAGTATGCAACTATGAAGCACTGACTCCCACATGGCAATCAAATGACCTTGACATGTAGACACATATCTTTACAACACAAAGGAGCATGGGACAATATCAGATCCTCTTAAGTGGAAAAAGAAAACTTGGACATGGTCAAATGTCATGATCTCACCATTTATTCTTTTGAACATCAACTTGAAGTATTTTGTTAATAAAATTTATTGAAGGTCTAAGATATCATGTGGTAAAGTCACTGCAGAGATCCATACCCAAGGAGCAGAAAGAAGTGGAAAGAAATATAGCATTGATGCATTTTCAGCACATGAATATTAAGGGGTGAATGGTTGTCTGTGCTGAAGCTGGAGAGACAAATGAGCTTGCCAAGAAGACAATATAGTAAAAAAACTCTTGTTATCGTATCTGCTTGCAAGAGACAGACTATTCACCCTCTCTCACCAGTTCCCTATATACCTTTTCTCAACAAAACTATATTCTAAACCAAGGAAAAGAATGAAAGATCAACCATGTTAAAAGTAAAGTACTTTAGGCATGTTATATGTAACACTGCTCATAAACCATTGACGATTTTTCACCTATCATGTCGTTAACTTGTGCAAATGACTGAAAGATGCACACTACATGCATAAACTTACAGAATATGGCGTGTTATATTGCTGCCCTAAAGCATCACCACCAGTCACCATTTGAACTCCAGGCGTTGCATGAATGAAAGAGGGATTTACAGGTGCTCCAGGCCATGATGCTGGGTTGACTGAGATGAAGCCAATGACAAAGTCAGAATGATCCTCAGCAATTTTCACTGCAGCAGTGATGTAATCTCCCTTGGCAAGGTTACCACTTGAACTCATTTCAGCAAGCAGCAAAAGACCTCTTCCACGAGGCAAACCCTAAGTATATTCATAAGACATGTTAGGCTCGTATTTTAGTGTGGCTACAGTTTATATAACGTTAAGACTAGAGCATAGACCTTCAACTTCAGTCCTTCTACAATTCCAGGACCAGATATAATGTGAGCATTTACTATGTCAGCCCACTCCAATATATGGAAGATCCCTCTGCAGATATCAGATCATATATAAGTCATTAAAAGCAGAAACAGAAGAAATAATACTGAGAATCCAAAATAGATCTTACCCTTCATACTGCATGGTCACTGTGTTACCAATATCAGCAAACTTACGATCCTCAAATATTAAGAAGTTATGTTTTTCTGCAATCTTCAACAGAAAAACAAGCATAAATAGAAACAACTAAACCAGAACTATACAAGATCCCTGAAAACTCACTAAATGTGATACTTATACATATAAGGTCAAAGTAACGATTTCGGACTTCAATTTCAGTAAATATTGACAAATCTATTTCCATCTATAAATCCTGACAAAATCAAGATGCAAAAATTTGTTCTGCACTGCTTATAAGAAAAAAGGGGCTTCTTTTAGCACTGTACCGAGCGAACCTTAGAACCAAAATCAGGAGTAAAATCTGGTAAAATATCCACATGTGTCTTCAGCAAGCATATCTCAGGTCCAACCTGACAGGAAAGAACAGCCAAGTTAGTGTAAGTAATTTATTTGTCAGGACTAAACTTCTAACCATAAGTTTACTATCTCACTGATGATGACTATAATCAAGAGAAGAGGACTCTTATAAGAGTTCTCGACCTTTTTTTAAATTAAGAACCAACTTTAACATTGTCACTGCTAATACGAGATCAAACAAAATGCCATGGAATAGTTTAAACATTTTCCCATTTTGGACAATTGCCAAGTTCTTTACCTTGTCAGCGATTTCAAGTAATTCAGCAGCAGTTGCAACATCTGCAGCCAAACACAAATTACTCTCCTTCTCAGCCATTATCTCAAACAACCTCTTTCCTGTTGGATTCTTGGACAATTTAGCCCTTTCCAATAATGGAAAGGCATTGAACTTAGTTCTTGTTGCTAAAGCAACAATCTTCTGATTCTCTTCTAAGAATCTCATAACAACCTCTAGCATCTGCTTATTAAGCTTTCCTTTTTCACTCAAAATTTTCACCATTTCAGTCAACTTAAGAATTGCATGCAGCTTGATTCCGTTATTCTCAAGATTCTCTTTCCCGCCTTGCTCTCTATCAATCAAAACAACAGCATCACTGACCTTCAACCCTGCAGCACGCAGTGGTGCAGCAGTTTCCAAAATTGATGTGCCACTTGTAACTAGATCCTCAATTATCAAGCAACTTTGACCTTGCTTGAAATCACCTTCAATGGCTTTAGAAGTGCCATAATCTTTTATTTCCTTGCGGCGCATGACCATGGGGATGTTCTGAGTAACGGAGACACAGGTGGCAAAGGGAAGAGCAGTGTAAGGAACACCACAGACAAGGTCAAATGAAGTGGAAGAGACAGAGGAAATGAGGGTTTGAGAAACATTCCGGAGGACAGAAGGGTAAGATATAACAAGGCGGAGGTCTATGTAGATTGGTGAGGATATGCCAGATTTCAGCTTGAAATTACCAAATTTCACAGCTGATATTTCATGGAGTTGAAGAATTAGAGACTCCATTTTTCTCCTTTCTCAGTGTACTTCAAGGTTTGTTTTAGACCTTAGGGATAACCTGTGGAATTCAGTAATCAACATCTTACATTAATTTTTTTTATAGACATACTCAAGTACATGATCAGAATCGTTTATCTTAGCTTAACAGTAGCATAGATTTAATCATAATATTCCTTACAGCTCACACAACATAGATTACATCACAGAAGCAGACAATTCTCACAGAGCATATACAAAACAGAATAACTCAAGAACTAAGTTAATTACTTAAAGTGTTAGTGACCAACACAAGGAATTTAGAATGAAACTTTCACAACTAGTGCATGACAACCTTACACTTAAGATGAGGAATCTGCATCCATGTCTTGTGCCCTAGACAGGCAGAATCTAACCTACCTGATTCATATTCTGCTACGCCTAAGGCGGTAAGAAAGTTTATATGCCCAGTTATTGTAAGGTATAACTTATACATGAACCATATACATCGTATGTACTCTAGAAGCTGCTGTATATATACAACCTGTATATCTCATAATGTGACTGCATGAATCACAACAAAGCGGATTACTAGTTACTAAAAAAGCTGCCGAAACCATATCTCAATCAAGAGAGAGGGGAAACTATTTCAGTTATTTTTCCATGGAATCAATTCTATGCAATAAGAAATAACTTTAAATCTAACTCCATCTCACAAAAACTAAAGGTTTTCACAAAAACTAAAGGTTTACACTCATGTATATACTCTAAATACTCTAAATTGACCTTTTCTGTATTTGGTGTATGATTTCTCATCATAACCCACCTTTAAAATAGACTTGAATTACAAAACAACCAAAAATGAAAAAGAAAACAGAAAAAGTAGTATAACATTTCAATCAAATCTAAAAAAAAAATATCCCCCGATCACTGAGATGCCATTATATTTTGCGGTTCCCAAAGTTTCCTTCTTCAAAGGCAATACACATCTCTTGACAGAAATTTGTAGTTGGGTTAGTTACGTCATGAAAGACCAAGTCCTTCTCCTAAACCCAGTCTCTGTTTGGTTTAACACAATCACAAGGAAGCATAATTCCATGATACCCAAAAAACAAACTCAATTTAAACATCTACACTATTCGAGAAACAAAATCAATTCAATAAGCTGGAAATGCAGCAACCCAGATTCCACAAAACAAAAAATTTATGCAGAATCAATCAAAGACATCCAAAGGTTCAATGTCCTCTAACCCCTTAAATGCTCCTGAAACTTCAATGACCTTATCAACAATAATGATTCAACCAAACCCCAGTAAAATGCTGCAACTCAAAGAACATATAAGTCTAATCCTTCAAAAGATAGAACCTCACTGAGAGAGGAGAGAAATTGGTGCGTTTGTGTGTGGTGTTACATTTGGTTTTGGGTTGCACCACTTTCATTGGGTGGGTAGTGTTGTTGCAGATGTTAATACTAGACAATCACAGTACCAAAATGACATAATTTCCAACTTCCATAGTTCAATGATTTATGACGATCTGTTACTACTTATTGGACATAACTTTGATATTTTGTTTTCAAGTTCGATTTTTTATTTTTTCTGTTTTGCGAGAAGAAGATTCGTTATTGATTTGATTCAATTTGCTAACATCCTCAATCTCATCACATAAAGAATCAAACTTTAATCATATATACCAATATATGTTTACTATATGTATGTTTATTTTGAATAATAACCAATAAAAAATTTACGTGCATAAATTAATATTTTCTTAAATTTTTAAGTGAAATTGATAATTATAATTAGTTTTATAATATTATTTCATTTAGTGTCTAAATGTGAATATTTTTATATATAATATTGTATAATTATTTTATTAAACAAAATCTCTATAATTTATATATATGTATTTTAATGAATTACTTTGTAAGTTTTTAATGATTACAATATCACTCTCTTGATATTAAAATTTTTATAATAAAGAAACCTCTAAATAAAAACAAATATAATTTGATTGAACCACTTTGATATTAATATTTTAAAAAAATAGATTAATGTGATAGTTGATTTAACTCTAGTTTTCTCAATAACTGATTATTGCTATCAATTCAACGTATCTATGTATGTTTTTCCTAATAAATCTTTTATCAAATACAAAAGAATAAGTATATATATATATATATATATATATATATATATATATATATATATATATATATATATATGAAATATGAAATTTTAATCTTGCAGTATTATATATGGTGAAGATAGACAACATGTCATATTCACGTTCTGTAGTTGGTTTGTGAAAAAAGTTAATTATATGTTAATTTATAGAAAAGAACAAAAAAGAAGCTTCGTTATGTATCTATGGCAAATTCCATGTCATATTCCTAAAGAATTTACATATTTGTCAAGAATTATAGAGTTTGTTACAAAAGAAAGATAATTCTGATCTGTCTAGTTTCCCCTGAAATCTTTGATTTGTTGCAACCCCAAAAACCATCACATTTGGCTGGCAAATTGAGTTTTCAAGTTTTTATCTTTTCCTCTTCCATGCACATTTCTCAAAGTTTCGAGCTTTCACCTTCAATAGTCGTCAAAAACCAATTTTCTCAAAGGCCCTTTTGAACATTTTCAGACTCGAGGGTATGTTATTTCACAAGCCCATTAATTGAATATGAGATATATGTTTGATTTAGCCATTTGTTTTTGAACCCATTTTGGTTTGTTGCAATGCAGGAATCGTTGTTGCCTTCTTCTTAGTGCTGAAAATTTAAGAGCAGAAAGATACATTCTGATATGTAAGAATTTATATTCAATAGCTGTTTCTTTTTATTCCCTAAATGGCTATGCCATTGCAATTTGCAATCTCTTTCCCACCATTTATGTTTATTCATATGGGTTTGCACATGCCATGTTGAAGCTGATCAGATGTAATATATGTTATGCCATGTATTTGAATGCAGAAAAAAAACTGCCATATGGCTGGTGACAGATTGTAGCACCACATTTTCCTTTGGGTTTCAAATATTGAAGGCCAGATATGTCTATGCAGGATGAAAATTCTGATACAAAAGAAGTAATATGTAAGAGTTTTTAATCCCTTTTTTCCTCCTCCCCCAGAGAAACACAATGATCAAATGATGAATTTTGTACACCGGAAGAATACATTCATCAGCACCATTGAATCATTTCGTTCAATTTACTCATTCCCCCGTGTTGGGAAAAATCTTTTACGACGAACCACATGTTGAATCATTCTGATTTTCTGAGGATATAGTAGATACTTAAGATGTTATGATTTGTACCATGTCTTTACACCTAAATAAAGCATGGAGACAGGTCTTTCTTCGAAACATGTCTTCTTGCAACCAAACATAAGATACTAGGTTTTGAAGACTTCTTTTTTATGACTTGTAAACATAGTTCGGTCAGGTTAACACAATAAGATGTTAAGTAGTATTAGCACTCATTGGTGATTAGATATAATATGACACAAGGATTTAGAGAATAATGATAAGATAAGGACAAGCTAAACATTAGCTAATGATGATAGTGACAATGATTACAATAATAAAAAAGAAGTGATAGCGATAATGATGTTGATGATGGTGGTGATAATGACAATAATAATAATAATGAGATGATGGTAGTGGTGACAATGATGGTGAGAATGATAAGTTTTTCTTATATTGGTTCGTCTTGACCATCGAGACTAAGTCCATCGTTAAAAACTTCCAAGTTTCATTAGGATCAAACCTTGCAACAAGTGATTTTGATGTTTCTGTTGGATTGAGTAAAAGATTTCTGAGTTGCTAATAAATGCATATAGTGAATTGCATAACTGCAGAATTTCTGACAATAGAATGCAGAATCATGAATTACTTAATATGGTCAGAGAATTTCTGACAAAAGACGATTAATGATCCTAGACTAGTGATTTTACTAACACTTAAACAAGATTATTTGTATGTGAAGTATTTATAAATAGTTTGTCCCTATCAGCAGGGTTCAACTTAAATTAATGATACTTAACCCCTCATGCCTCTTTACTTGATTAGTTCAGCTTATATCTTATTCCTCTTCATTATAATTTACCAATTACTAGGTCCCCAGAGAAGGCTAACAAATCTGATGCATCATGGTGGGAACAAGTTCTGCGCTGATTGCGGAACTCCAGAGCCAAAATGGGTGTAAGTATTTGCCTGAATTTTCATAGGAATGTAGTCTCCTGGATTTTTTATCTCAGTTTTATTTATCAGTCATTGTTCTTGAACTGAATGTTGCTTCAGTGTCTTTCCAAAAAAAAAAAAAAACAAGAATTGTGCACCAATCAGTAATATGGTGGATTTGCAGAACTATTTCAAATGAATAGGCTCAAAATATTAGAACATATGTACCAAATGATTTGGAGCTTATAAGCTTAGACAATGCAATGGTGTATTCATAGTTCAGTGAAAAGTTAGTCATATCATAAAATTATTAGCTCATTACACTGTTCGTACTTGTTTTTGTGTGATGAATTTGTTAAACATCAGATCTTCGAGTCTTGGAGTATTTATTTGCATCAAGTGTTCTGGCATACACAGAAGTCTAGGAGTCCACATATCAAAGGTATGTTTCCAACAAAGCTTTTAAAATAACTTCTCAATAACAGTCATATTCATTTATCTTTATGAGGTTGGGATTCACAATGAATATAACATGCATACATAGTTATGTTAAAATTGCATATTGACTATTTGCAGCTCTCTTAGAAACATGGGAGGGGTGTTAAATTGTGCATGCATAGCTGCAACACTGCAAAATGAAATTCTAACATTGTTTGAAGCTATTATAGGTTCTATCATTGAAGCTAGATGAATGGACGGATGAACAAGTTGATGCATTAGCAAAATTAGGAGGAAATACACTATTAAACAAGAAGTATGAAGCTTGCCTCCCAAGTAACATGAGAAAACCAAAACCACATTCTTCCATTGAAGAGCGCTCTGAATATATTCGGTACTGAAGTGAAGCCAAATTTTTCTTTTTTTCTTCGTTTTTTTGATGAATTACACCATTCTTATTCAGAAACGGCCTATTTGATTTTCCTTTTCAGGAGAAAATATGAATTCCAACAGTTTATGGGGTGTGATGACAATGTGGCAGGCCCCATTATCCCATCTCAGGGAAGGAGTGTATCACTTGCTCAGTGCAGCTCTTCATACTATCATGCTCTTATGGACAAAAAACCATCTGAAAGATTTCCAGGCAAAACTCGAATTGGGAATGCATTCCGAAATAGTTGGGGAAGAAAAGATTCTGAGCACAAGTCAAAGAAAAGTACCTCATTGGTAATCTTTCCTTTGACTAATGCTAGTTCTATCAGCCATCTCTTAAATGAACATAAAAAATTACTTTTTGAGCCAGTTGATGAGCATAGTGTGCCACACATACTAAATTTTTATGTTGCTTTTTGCTCCCCATTCTCTAATTCTAGTCAAAGGTGGGAGGAATAAGTTTCATGCTCTATATTCTGGAAAATATTTATAGTCCAGCAGTGTCTTTGCCTTTTTATTATTCATACAAGTTTCGTGAGTATAAAATTTGTTATGTTTATGAAGAAAAATGAAGAGAAAAATGGTGAGGAACAGGGATAACTCACCATCTATCATTTTCACTGTAGTAAGAACACATGAAAAAGAAAGAAGAAAGACAAAATGAAAGGCGAAATGCTTTGTTGAAAAGAAGAATCTAAATATGCTTGTATTATTATTGTCTATGAGAGGAAAAAATTGTTCTGATAAAACACTATATTTCTCTAAAATTATGTTTGCTAGTCTGTCATATGATAAAAAGTATACCCTATACAAGAATCAGTTTTTGGGAACTGCAACATTGGGTTTTAACACATATTTACCCTATGTGCTCTTAACTTCAGAACCATATCAACAAGCATATCAGAATCAAAGAATTATTAAAATGTGAAGCATACTTTTCTGTGTCTTGTTCTGAATAGAGAAAGGGAAAATGATAGTTACTGAAATGTTGGAACTTCTCTTTTTCTAAATACTTAATCTTGTTGCTCCCATTTACTGTTATAGGCAGGTATGGTTGAATTTGTTGGGTTGATTAAGGTTAATGTTGTTAGAGGCACTCACCTAGCTGTCCGAGACGTAATGACTAGTGACCCTTATGTCATCCTTTCTTTGGGACACCAAGTGAGCATCTTTATCTGTGAGCTAGTTTAAAATATAGATGGAAAGGAGAAAAAATTGTGATATACTTGTTATATTTGTTGTTGCAGTCAGTAAAAACACGAGTCATAAAGAACAATTTAAATCCAGTGTGGAATGAAAGTCTAATGCTTTCAATTCCAGAGAACATTCCTCCTCTAAAAGTGGTAAGTTCGTTCATTTTCTCACTTTCTGCTAATCATAAATGGTTGCTATTTGTGTTTGTGTTTTTGTACCATAATCATACTTGTACTAGTGAAACAGTAACAATCTCATGAATGCAGAATATATTGAGACTTCAGATACACTTATTTTAGTAACTGATCAATTTAATTCCTGCAACACTAATATCCATTCTTTCTCATTTCCCCCTGAACTTGGAACATGGCTTTACAAGATTACATTATGGGTTAAATATCTTTTTAATCTTTAAACTTTGATGCAAAATTGGAATTCGTTTTTAGCATAAATTTTAATATAATTTGGTTTCCAAAGTTAAAAAATGAATAGATGTAGTAGTCCTACTAATCCAACTACATTAAATTTTTTTTGTGTCAAATGGGTTTGAAACTGGTATTTAAGTTGTTTACATGATTTGACACGTTTCAGTTTAAATGTCAACTTGGAAGGTCATTTAGCAGTCCAAAAAATTAACACTGTTTTGTTACAAGAACTATATTCATTCACTTTTTAAATTTGGGAACCAAAATATATCAAAATCTGTAATATAGATAGATTTCAATTTCACGTCAAAGTTTAGGAACGAATTGTTATTCCCCGTAATTTCTCAAAAGAGGAACAAAGGGGAGGATGGAGATGAAAATGACTGCCTTATAATTCTATACTTGAAACTAATAATTAAGAACCTTATATTACTATGCATTGAACCCTGTATTACATCCAGTTTAAATGATTTGCTGCATATCACCTACAAGAATGAACCTATTAAAATTTTGTTAGGCTAATTCACATGAAAATTAGTCAGATTCTAATGTATGATCAAATTTTGTGACTAGGATTCTTCTTTTCTTTCTTTCTTGGTCATATATCCTTTGTTTGAAGTTCGTTAAAGGAAAAAAGCTAGCTAAATATTTCTTGGTAATTTTCATTCTTGCTTTTAACATTCTTAAATCAGGGTAACTAAACTTGCACTCATATCATCACACCACTTCCAGTTTTCTCCTTGAAAATTCTGCATATCTTTCTTTTATCCCCCAGAAATGTGCTAGTCTAGCATTCTACTTATCTTGATGTCATGTCATGTCACCATCGATGCATTACATTTACATCAGAAACCATTGTCGTTTTATTTCTACTTCTGACAATATTTCATGTTGGTGTGTTTTATGTATTTGCCAGCTTGTGTATGACAAGGATACATTTTCCACTGATGATTTTATGGGAGAGGCTGAAATAGACATTCAACCTCTAGTTATAGCTGCAAAGGCCTATGAGAAATCAAACATCAATGAATCCATGCAACTTGGTAAATTTGTGGCAAGCAAGGACAACACCCTTGTTAGAGATGGCATCATATCCCTTGATGAAGGCAAGATCAAACAGGAGATCTCAGTGAGACTGCAGAACATTGAGAGAGGTGAACTTGAGCTTGAGCTTGAGTGTGTTCCTCTTACTCAATAGCTGGATAAAAGTTAAGGATCACAACTCATATTGAAACTGGTTTTAGAGCAAAAATCATAGGAATTTGTATGTGTGTAGATTCTCCTTTCTCCTTCTCTGTTGTACATTATTCCATGACATGATGGGATTACTTCACTATCAAAGTTTGTCTTTTCAGAGTTGAATGTGTCTGATTCATCATAGCATACTGAGACAAGACCTTATTAAGTTTCCTTAATTTGCTAATTATTTGTGATAACATTGACAATTCTTAAGGCTTTTGTTTTCTGATCCATGCAAAACAAAAACAAAAAAAAAAATAGAATTAAATATACTTTTAGTTGATAAACTATCCAAAATTAAAATTCGTTTTTTTTTTCAAATTATGATACATTTTAATTTTCAAACTTTGAAAATGAATAAATGAATTTACATAATTATTTTCAACTAATATTTTTGGATTTGTTAAACAACTCTTTTAATAATCAGGTTAGTATTTGAGTTGAAACTTGATAAAATGATTTAAACAATTTTAATGTCATTGTAAAACATTTAACATTTAAAAAAAAATTAATACAATATCATCACATCTTTGGTTTTCATTCCAAGAGAAAACTATTAAAAGGTGGTGAAATAAATTGTATTTTAAAAGTAATTTTGATTAAATAGCATTTTCATTTTAAACTGTTTAGAAAGCTTATTCCTTAACGATGCAAGATTTTCTGAAATCATAAATCCAGAATGATTAAAAATTAATTTAACCACGTTTGGAAATTATGTTTGAATTATATTTTTGTATAATATTTCCTGAATGTACAATTTAAAAGTATCTTAATTAAGAATGATAACGGGTTAGGTCAGACATGAATAATGTCTACTCACAACCAGATTCAGAAAATGAAAATCCAATTCGCAATCCGTTCTTACCTCGCATAGATAACTGCTTAAAAAATGCTTGAGGATATTTTATAATTCGTAGGTATTCCTGGATACTTGCAAATATTTAAAAAATATATATATATTTTACATATTTTTAAAATTAAATTTAAATAAAATTATAAAAAATATATATAATATAATAAAAATTAAATTTAAATAATAAAATATAAATTAATTTTATTTTTAATTAAATTTAATTTAACAAAATGTAAATTATTTTTTTTATTATTTTTTTAGATAACGAGTACTCGCGGGTCAAATAGTATAATACTTACACTCAACCCATTTATAAGTGGATATTAAAATATTTATTACCTATTACCCGCAAATAATAAATATCTAACCGTCGCGAATTATATTCGCACATATTGTACCTGAATTATTTTTTTTTCATCTCTAGTCTTAATACATGCTGAAAATATTTTTAGAAAATATAAAAGTTTTAAAAAGTTGTTTTTGGAAAATCATGTAAGGATAAAAATGTCATTAACAAAATAATCATTAATGTTTTCTTAATTTTTAAATTGAAAAATGAAAAGAAACTGAAGAATTGTTGTAAAATAAAACAAATCTATCCTAAAACAAAGTGTAGTCATCCTCCTCTAGTCTATTCTCAAGCGCTAATACTAGAAAGTATTTCATATGTAGAATTCTTTAGCACTACTCAATGCCTTATATGTAAAATCTTTTACTCTAATGTTCAAGCATGACCATAGCAAAATAACTAAAAACATATGCAGAAGGATAAGTTAAAGATTGATTTAAAATTTATAAGTTTTAAATAAAAAGAGAATATATTATTAAAACAATTATTTCAAACATTACCACACTAATGTATATATACAAACTCAATCTTTCAAGAATTCGATATATGAACTAATACCAAGAGATCATGTACCTATCATTATTAAAACACTCCTAAAATCCCCACGAACCATGACTTGTAATATGCAGGGACTAATTCCTCAACTTCACATTGCATGGTAGGATAAATTCAAATCTTTTTGTGTACGGCTACTACTAATACTAAGGAACCTCCGTTAACTTTTTCAACTAATTGTCTTCATTTATATGATTCCAATAATTAGTAGAGTTTGGATGATCTCAAGTCCACTCCTAATGTTCATACATTACACTAACTTATTCACATGGTAGTTTCCTTCCTTTGGAAAACTACTCATTCATTCAGATATAATTACATAAAACTATCATTTAAAATCCTCATTAACTCTTCACTAAAAAAAATTGTTGTATATTCACTCAACGAGCTAATCTACTTGCTAAGTGAGTGGCCTTCGGAAGGTTTCTCACTCAACAACTAGATACCTCTCCTAGTGAATCAATCATTGGAACAAAATACAGAAAAATGCGCCCAGTAAAAAGTAGCTCGCTCAACAACCCAAACTGATGGCATACCCCTAGCCATGGGCCATGCACATTTAAGAATAGCCAAAGTCATCTAGGCAAGGTGAAGCAAAGTTCTTTTTCTTAGGTCATCATGGACGTTGAGAAGTGGTGTAGGTTTTTTTAGGCCATGTATTTCGGCCAAGTAGTGTAGGTTTGTATTGAGGCCTAATTAGTGTAGGGTTTTTCCTTAAGCTAGACATTCAAACCATGTGGAAAGTATATGTCATGTGTCATGCTTCCATTTGAGAAGATTTTGCTTTAATAGTGGTCACCTGACACTCTAGAAATGGAAATGATTTTGTTTTATAAGTGGCCACATGTATTTTTCTCACCGAAAAGGATTTGTGGACATGTGTCCACTCCTTAGAGGGCCATATTTTTGTTCAAGGATTGCTTGGTATGGTTGGCATGCAAAGTTTTGGTTTTTAAGGTTTTTAAGAGACACCATTAGCCTGTAAATACAGGTTTCTCCTCTTATGCAATCGTATTTGGTTTAAAGTAATGCCATGTTGCCCATTTATGGTCATACTACTCTCCTTAAGATCAAGACTATAACAACTCATGAGGTCCCTCTAGTCACCTTCCTCTTTGAGTTTGTCTGACCTTTCTTAGAGCCTTCAAACATCTCATCACCACCACACAACCACCATACACCATGAGCTTCTCACCCCATCCAATCGTTGCTTCTGCATTTTCCACCCATTATCCACCATATTCCACATATCTTAACTAAAACTGATCAAACCACATAGCTTCTCTTCTAGCTTGGAACACCTTGTCTTGGAGGGTTGCTTTCACAAACCTACGGACTCTCTCAGTCAAATCTTAAATGTGGCTTTCGCTCAGCAAGCAAACTTCTCTAGAATCTTGAAAAATTCTATATATCGAAAACATAAAATTCTGCATTTCTATATGTCATCTTGTGAACTCTGGTGAGTTTCCAAATATTTCATATATTATATTCAACCACTACTAAACCTCAAATTTCTACATTCTGAAAAACACATAACAACAACAAAATTAGCCTAATCAGACAATTAATTACCATTCAATCATAACTCAAAACAATATAAGCTCAACAATTTGATTCAATGTGCAAATTTAATAAGGTTTAACTTCTCTTACCTATAAAAAAAGGATCCCAACTCTGAATCCTACATAGTCCCTAATCTCCATAATCAAAAGAAGCTCTAAAACAAGAAGATTAAGCTCGTATCAAGAATATAAATACACCATTAGATTCACAACAAGTACAAGATTCAAGAAAAGGATTCTAAGAACAAATGTAGAGTCTAAACTGGACATGCATGTGGAATAACCACTAACTCAAGAGAAACAAAGTAGAAGGAAAATTTACTCTTTTGCAGGGAATTTGGTAATGATGAAGCTCTCTTCCTTTATTGTAAAGTTGTATGAAGCTGGGTAAAAAGGATTTGTAAGAGGGGAACTATTCTCCCATGTGGCATTGTTGTTTTAAGATGATGAGAGAATATTACATGTTAGAGTGTTTTATGTATGTGCAGCTTATGTATGACAAGGATAACATTTCAACTGATGATTTTATGGGAGAGGCTGAAATATACATTCAATCTCTATATATAGCTCTAATGGATGTAAATTATGTTCTTTAAATATATCTATAAGAGTTAAAAAAATAGTGATATGACATTTTGGTGTAGATTTTTCAAATAATGTATTTTAGTGAACAAATTAATGACATTAAATTTCATTTTTAAAAATAGAAAAAAAAATGAAGAAAATTTTGTGAAAATCTTAATTAATATAATTACATTTTCTACCTCATTAATCTTGTTAAAAATATTTAATAAAATATTAATTTTAATAAAAATATTTATATAACCTTTGTATACAAATTAAATTTCATTTAAATTTGGAGAAGAACAAAATAATTTAATTTAAAAAAAAATAGTATTAAATTAGAATTAGATTTAAACTAATGCAATGACATTAACATGACAATAACATTTGACATTGTCACTACTTCGTCACACTGTTATTGTCATGTAATACAATGTTAGTTTAACACATAAATTTTTATTTAAAAAAAATAAAAATAAAAATAAAAATATATTTAAAAGAAATATGACATCTTATTTAAGGATTTTATTATGATACTAACCGCAAAAACCTGATTAGATCGACTTTTTAAAATTATGAGACAGAACTAAAAAATAAAAAATAGATTTTTAACAAAAATAAAGACCTCATAAATGATTTACTTAAAAAAAAAAAAACATGCAACCTTTTATGATCAATATATAATATTTCTGAAAATAGGAAGTTAAAATTTTAAATTGATTTCATCTTATGATATACACTTAAAGTATATAACATGAACAAAGAATCATGAATAACCTACGAATAAGTGTTGCTGTTATATTGGCAACTGACAGGGAAAAACACAATAGTATAATAACATGAACAAAGAATCACGAATAATCTACAACAGCTTCTGAAGATACTGCCACACTTTCTATTATACTACAATGATATAAATAAACTGTGTAGAAAGCTGATTCCATAATGATATAAATTATTCTGAAATCATAAATCCAGAATAGTTAAAAATTAATTTAATAATATATATTTGGAAATTATGTTTGAATTATATTTTTCTATAATATTTTTGGAGTGTAGAATTTAAAAGTGTCTTAATACAAGCTGAAAAATAGTTTTAGAAAATATAAAAGTTTAAAAAGTCGTTTTTTTAAAAATAATTTAAGGATAAATATGTCATTAACAAAAAGAATCATTAATATTTTCTTAATTTTTAAATTAAAATATGAAAAGCAACAGAAATATTTTTAAGAACCGACAACTTAAAAAGAAAACAAAATTGTTCAAAAGAAAATAAAATAAAAGCGTGATAAGTATTTAAGTTTGAGAACATGAATTCATTAATTATGAGTAGTAACTATCTTGTTAATTAAAAAATAACAATTTTTTATTAAAATATATCTATTAATATTTATGGTTTGAGAATCAAAATATATTAATATAAATAATTCATGTAAAAATTTAGATATACAAATATGTTTAACTTAAATAATAATTACACATTTATTATTTAAATTATTTTTTTATATTTTAACATCACAAACGTTTTAAAATAAACAAATAAAATGACTTTATTTAATATAAATTTGTTATAAGTAACATTATTTTAGTTTATATAAAAAAAATTATGATTTATTAACCAACACTTGTATATATGATAAATGGTTAAAATATTTAAAAGAGTATAATAGTTATAAATGAAAACTTACATATAATAAATATATAATTAAACATAAAAAAGAAATGTTACACCATTCTCCTTTACACGCTTAATAAAAAGTCTACTGAAAGTGCGTTATCAACAACGTTAAGTTTTGACATCAAAACGCGATTTTCATGCAAATTGAAAGTTTGATGATGACGAAAATAGCTGAAATTTTGGCATTTTGAAAAACTTACACGTTTAACGCAAATAATGTAAAAACAAGTGAATCATCACTTCAATATTTTAATATTAATAAATTGAAAATATATTAGGACAAATTCTTTTTTAAATATTTTTAGAAAAATGTCATTTATTATTGATTAAAAAATTTGGAAATTACAATTTAAAAAATTACACACAGAAACACTTTTTTTCTATAATCTTTTATAGTGAAACTTTCTAAATAAACTCTAACTTAGTCTTAATATTAACAAAATAAAAAATTAGTATCTAAAGTTGCCAATTAATTATTCTCTGTATTAAGGTATATATATCTTCGTTGTTGAAAATTTTCGATGATGGAGAAATATGCACAAAATATTCAAAAGATAGGTTAACTATATTTTGTTTTTTCATTTTTTTTTATGTTATTATTTATGATAAATACATGAATTAAGAATGAAAAAATAAAAATGTTATAAAGAATTATAAGTAAACAAATTATTTTTTTAAAGGAAATAAGTTTTTATATATTTTCTTTTAGTCTCGTGTTGTTTAGTTGTTTATTTTCTTTAATTATATTTATGTGTTTTTAGTTGTTTATTTTCTTTAATTATAATTATGTATGATGGTTATGATCTGTTACTGAACCTAAATTAAAAACTTCTTTCATTGATTTAATTTTAGAAGTTTCATCTTAACACCCAATTTTATCCTTTTTTTTTTAATTTTTATATCAAAAACAATATTTTTTTCTATTATAAACCTAATATAAAACGCACTAACGAAGAAGAAAAATAAAAGTAAAAATATCTTATTGTTTTTTAATTTCTAATTTAGTTTGTTGTATAACTTACTCTTTGACATTTAGATTTGGGTTGTTGTGCAAGTTATATAACATATCAATACAAAAATAAAAAAGTCAAAACACAAGAAAATATGTGTTCTAGTCACCTTGTCAGCACCAAAATCTTGCATTTCCCAAAATATTAAACATGTTATTAATTATAGAACTATGAACATGTCTATAAATTAAGAAAATTAGAATTAAAAAACAAACAAACATAGAGACAACCTCACATAAATTTAGTGTAATTGGTTTTGCTATTGCTTAAATAAATTGTTCTTAGAATAATTTTAACTCAAAAAAACTTAATTCTTTATATATATATATTGCAAATACTTTAAGAAATTGTACAAATAGACTCTTAATGCAACTCATTAAAATCAATTTATTAATTAGTTTAGAAATTATGTGTAATAAAGTTTTAGGTTTTAACTTTCGTATAGCAAAACCATTTTTGGTGTACCATCACGTATTCATTATGAAAAATAGGGTGTTCCTCCCTCTACCTCAAGTGGGTCTTGCACATCTCCACTATTTTAATTTATTTCAAAAATATTTTACATCTTCTCACTATTCTTTTATTCCAAAAATACCTTACACCTCCTCATTATCCTTAACCTTTTTTCTCTCTCTACATTAATGGAGCATTTACATGGCTCATTAATGGAGCATTTACATGATTGTGATATATTTTCTTAAATAAGTTTGATTCAATCTTATTTTGGCTGTTGAATATATTTTTTTTCTTTTCAAATTACTTAATAAATGGAAAATTTTGTTCTATATTTCTAGAAAAAATGTTTATATATATATATATATATATATATATATATTTTTTTTTTTTACATATAATATCTATAATTTTTAACATTATATTATGTTTTAACTCACCGACATGTTTGACTCAAATAACTTGAATAAAATATTTAATTTATTAGATAAATAAAATAAAAATATTATTAAATACTTAAAATATAAAAAAAAAGTTATTTGTTAAAGATTTAGAATTTATTTAATATATAATAATAATAATAATAATAATATATCATTATTTACTATTTATTTTGTATTTGCATATAACTTTTAATTTTATAAAATGAAAATGGTAAAAGTACTAATGTTGAATGCTCTATTAATGTAAAAAGAGAAAGACAAATATGGTTGAGGATAATGAAGAGATATAAAATACTTTTGGAATAAAAGAAAATAGTAAAAATGTATAAAATATTTTTTAAATAAATTAAAATAATGGAAAGTTCCAGAACCATTGGAGAGAGCAACATCCTGAAAATTAATATGCATAGATGCTTGGTGTTCTTAAGATAACGAAAGCAAGGATCTTTTCCTTTCTCCATTACTCTGTCTTCAAGAATGGATGGTCTAACTTTGTTTCCTTGTCTTATACTAATACTACAAACTTCTTTTTTTCTTTATTAAAGATGCAAGTTTTCACCCCAAAAACAATGCAAACAAACACCATGAATCCATTCCAGATTGTTTCAATTTCACGATCTATGGAGTAGTTGCTACATCCTTCCTCTTGATAATGGAAATAGGAAAACAGCCTTGTACCAACTACAAACATCAAACGTGGAAAACAAAACAATACCTTCTATGATACATGAAGAAACTTGAAGAGAAGAGGGTTATTTAGCATTTTAACACATCTCTCACAGAAACATGGCATTTTAGCATTTTGACACGTTGAATTAGGGAATTCAGAACTTAAGGTTCCATGAAAAATGTTTTTAACACAATATATGAGAAACCACAAAGAAACAAAGCTCTGAGATATGGAAAGTGTCATATAGAAACAAATACAACCTTCCGTGGTCAATATTTGCAAACCCTTTTGATATTACTAAATATTTACATTGTGTCGAGGAGAAACACTCCTCAGGACTGTGAATGAAGTACAATACAACAGACATTATACAAACACATCTGGTATTTTTTTTCCTATGTGGAAGATAAAAATCACACTCTTGAACAAAATGCAGTTCAAGGAGCTGAACAAAGAAACCATCAGCTCATGACAGATAACAATAAAAACACCCATAGAAAAAAAAAAATTCAAAGAGTGCTTTGAATCACCACAAAACCTTAACCAAACACTTTCCCTCCAAACACCTTCACACGCCTAAACTTAGAGAATCCTACATATGCAACAACTACCACAAAACCTAAACACAGTTCCTCAAATGCTCTCATGTCATCCTCCAATCAAAATCTGAGTTTGACATCCTTCATGCAATCCATTATTCCACCCATGAAACATCCATTCTCATTAGATAACAACACCAAAAACACGTCAAATTGGACAGTCTTCGTTGATCTAATCTTCAATGCAAACCTTCATCACTGACGTGAAACTCCAATTCTGATTGGACAAGAGCGCCAAAAAACCTAAAACTGGAGCTTCACAAAGACAAAACCCAGATTCAAACTCTTACTGTCCAGGTAAAACTCTAATTCTGATTAGATAACAACACCAGAAACACGAAAAGAACTGTATCTAAGTTCTATGCCAACAACAACTACACACACCAAGGTTTCAAATTTTTCCTTTTTTTTCAAACTTCAAGAAGAACAACAATTAGGACACCTTATCAACCCATTCTCATTACACTCCAAACACCTCTTCAACACCCCTTCATCCTCATCAAACACCTTCCTACTCCCACTGCAATTCCCACAAGGTGCAAACCTCACATCTCCACAACTCTCGCAAACAAACCCACCCTTTGTCCTTGGCAACCCTTCCAGAACCTTCCCGAGCTCCCCAACCTCGTACATGTACTTGATGATGTCAGCACCCCCCACGTGCCGCCCCCTGATGAACACCTGAGGAAGCGCCACGTGTCCCTTCCTCTTCCCATTACCATTCTCCCCCAACACGTTCATCAACTCCTTTCTGTAATTCGCGTCCATCGAAATATCACGCTCGTCAACCCAAACCCTAAATCCCCGAAATATCATCCTCACCGCGTAGCAATCCTCGAAGGTCCTCCTAATACCCCGTAAGCTGGTGAAATACAACACGATCCGATCCTCCGTCCCCGGTAACCGAATCGCCGTCAAGGAATCGCTCAATTTCGCCGGAGAATCGATGGAGGATTCCGATGCTTCGACCGATTTCGAGGGTTTAAGCTTGTGGTGGCGGTGTTGATGTTCCGAAGACGAAGGTTTCGCCGACTCAAAGAAGTTGCAGAGCCTCTTAACGACGCTTCCGCCGCCTCGAGGGGATTCTCCTAACTTCGTCAGTGATCGGTCCAGCTGCGACGGCTTCTGCGACGGCTTTTCCTTCCGAAGCGTCGTCATGGATCGGTTGAAGAAGGAGAATCTAGACGACGTCGTATTGGCGCTGTTTCCAAACTCTGCCATCGACACTGTTCTTTTGCAACACCCAACATAGAAAGCTTCAGCTTTTCAAGGTTCATCGGAATTTAAAACTTTAAAAACAACAACAATAATAATAAAAGTTTCTCTTTTTTTTAATTTTGATTTGTGAATGATGAAGATACCTTATGGGAAAAAGGGAAGATGAAGACGGTGGAGGACGGTGGAGGACGGTGGTTTTGTTGTTTTGTGAGGATTGTCGTTTTGAGGAGAGTGTTTGCGTTTTGGTGTTGATTAGTCGTTTTGTGCGTAGCGTGTTGTCGTTGAAGGTGTTTTGTTTTCTGCGTTTTGGTTTTGCAGAGCGAGGAGAGAGATAGAGAGAGAAGGTCGGGTTTTCTTTTGTTTTGAACTTTTAACTTTAGAGAGAGAAAGACCAATGTATGAAGCCAAGAATTTGTACTTTTGTAAAAGCAAAAACTTAGTTGAAGAAAAAATAATAATGTATATTTTTTAATATATGGTGCGTTTGGATATATAGAGAAAGAAAAATCCAGAAGCGCTTCTGGAGTAATCGTGAGTTAGATGCTAAAAGCTGGTTTGGTGCTTAATTTACCTTTTCGAGTTAGGTATGCTGAGAGACCAAACTAAAGAGGCATTTAAAACAATATTAATTTTAGCGGTTAATGCTTAATTAATGTTGTAATGGTTAAAATATATCTAAATTTGAATAATGTTCTTAATTTTTAATGGATCATTTTAGTAATAATATTTTTCCCAAAAACTCTAACTTTAATTCAAGTTTGACTTACGGTTATAATTTGCAGTTTTAGGGTAGAAAAAGAAAAGTCATTTTAAAAAAATTTAAGAGATTAGTCAAATTTATTGTAGTTAGCTGATTATTAGTTGAGAAAAATATAAAAATGGTTGATTTTTTTTTTAAATTCTTGCAAATTATTTTCACCAACCAAACAAAATTTAAATTTTTTTTTCCTTTCTAATAAAAATTCCTTCCCATCAGTTTGACCAGTCCCAAAATTCAGTACACCAAGTAAACTATTTACCAAAATATTATTTTTTTAATTTTAAATTATTTATTAAATTTTAATTACTGCATAAAGCTTTTTCTAATTAATAGGTGAATTGGATTAATCAGTTAACTTGATACCAAATTCAAAATACGTAATTATAAATGAACAATAGAAAAATAAAATTATGTTATTAATATTTCTGTGTGAAGTAGGTTACTTCTGGTGGAATACTAATCTTATGGTTTAAATAATTTAATCATTTATTTTTTATGTCCACATTTATTTTTTAATTTTATTCATTAAATAATTTTTTTCTTAAACTGAAATAATAATTTTATTTTTTTTTCTAAGTAATTATTTATATAAATTTAATCAATTCTTATTTAACTATTTTTTAAATTTAATCAATTTTTATTTAAAAAAATATTTATATTTAATTTTGTAACTATAACAATATATAATAAATAATTTATTACCTTTTATTATCATAAAAACAACACGCGTTTTTAATAATAATTATAATAATAATAAATATATATAGAATATGGTTATAGGAAACATTGGAACGTAACCGACTTTGATTCAGATGAAATATTGGAAAATATTTAAATTGATATGAAAAATGAATGTGTTAATTTATACAAAAAATCATTTTTAAAAAAAATATCTATTTATACAAAAAGAAAAGTTAATATATGTAATTATATTATATATTAAATATCTATGAAATATTTATATATAAAGAATAAATAAATTTGGAAGGATCTATTTAATAGGAGACAGATTAATTTACTAATTTATTTTTTGAGATCAATTTAAATATTTAGCTAATATATTTATTTTATCTTTAAAGCATATCTATGTAATTATTTTTGTTATACTACTTTTGGTGTTGACGTTTGCTTTTTTAGAAAAAAAAATGACATTTATCAAGTAAGAAACGAAAATAAATATGGACGATGATTAATACAACTATCTGTAAGTGTATTGATTATTTTTTATTATAAAATATAAAATATAATAGTTTTATTAATTTATTATTAGTATAATAAAAAATATGATGGAATATAAATTGGAGAGTGATGGCTTGTGAGGCCAAACCTCTTCTTTTTCAACAAAAGCATGCTTTTAGGTTTTTTCTTTGTCATCGCCATCACGGAAACACTCACACTCACGTTGCTTCTAATTTATATACTAAACAAAATTTGATTTCATGAAAATAATAATAACCCAAAATCATAAACATCGTGCATCAATTATATTCATATAAAATAGCCAATAAGTAAATATTAAGAAATGTCTTTAAAAAGATTTTTATTATTTTTTTAAATACGCAAAACATATGTCACATGCTGTATTATTTTTTTAATAAAAAGGTCAAAGACAGTCTTTCCCTCTTTGTAAGTTAGGTTGTGATGAAGAAGGTTGATACAAACCTTACAACAAGATGTTTGGTCAAAAGATAGAAATCTTGCGTTCTTGTAAGGTAGGGAGGTTTGACTTCATCCAC
The DNA here is from genome assembly GCF_000741045.1 of Vigna radiata var. radiata. Taxonomy (NCBI): domain Eukaryota; kingdom Viridiplantae; phylum Streptophyta; class Magnoliopsida; order Fabales; family Fabaceae; genus Vigna; species Vigna radiata. Next base: position 288,942 of record NW_014542192.1, read on the forward strand.
TTTTTATCATATTTCTCACAACTTCTTTTAGCAATCTTCCCCATCTAAACAACATATATGTGTTTGCTAGTGTTTAGAAACTTCATTTTCTAGTTGTATAACGATATTTTAACAACATTTTTTACAATATCTTAATACAATTTATGTGTTATACTTTGATTGATCCAAAATTATTCTACGATCAATAATAATAATTATAAACACTAACATAAACTAATCACATAATAACATATAGAAATGTTACAATGTTATAAAAAAAATGTCAAAATATAATTATTCTTTCTAATTACATTATCTAGAAAATTAGAGAAATTTTATCAATGATGAAGGTAATTGTAGTTATACTGTGGAAATAGATGGTTAAAAATCACAAATTATATTTATTATATTAAATCCGTAAAACTTGTAGTAAAAGTTATATGGATAAAGCTATAACTTTTTACTATTAGTTATAACTTTTGGTATAACGATAAATATTTGATGAAATTTACATCTATAGTTATAAAAATTTTATTTTCAATATAAATTTAATTAGTAATTTGATTTTTATAGTTAAGAAAATGACTTAATTTGTTATTCTATATATTTTTTTCAATTGATTTTTTTATACTCTTTAAATAAAATCAATATGATCCAACATAAATAGTGATGACTTAAATAACTGAAATGGATATATGTGACATATTTTTTTAAAATGAATTGAATTGCGTATAATATCATACAATAATATAATACAATAATATATAATTACCAAACGTGGGTAATTTGTATTAAAATTCAACATTTTGAATTGTCTGTTGATTTTTTACGTTAAATACCTCTAACTCTTTGAAGTCATTGGACAGGCAAGAAAGAAAAGTAGAGCAATTTATGAAAATATTGCAAATTAAAATCATATAATTTGCTCTTTAAAATATGTCAAAATGAAAAGAATGAACCATATCATAAATCAAGCATAAAAGAGTAAAAAAAAATTATTTAACTCCAAATTTGTATTTTTTTTTAACTGTAGATTGCATAATGTTGAAAAGTTTCAAATAGTATTAACACATACTGATAGAGCATATTTTAAACACTATTATTACATATTAAAATCATGTAAATTGAGTTTTAAATGGGAGGCAGTATGTCTTTTAGTGTTGACAACTTTATAATCATGTAAACACTTCATCAATCAACCAAGAAATGAAAATATAGAGTTTAAAACATAGAGATAAAAAATTAGAATTATTTTCAATAAAAAATTATATATAAATATTACTTTAAGGTAGATAAATTTCGTCTTAATTATGATCGAATTAGTCAAATACATATGGTCAACATTTACCAAGAATGTGACGAAACACATATAGTATTAAATATATTCCAAAATAAATTAACATCTAATTTTTTAGAACATTTAGGTATAGTGTTAACTTTATTTCATATAATTCACAATATATCTACTCTAACATTATATCTCCAAAAATAATTCAATTCAATTCAAAACATATCCTTTTAAACTTTGAACCAATTCATTGTACAATATTTTGAAGTTATTTCATTTTATTACAACTATTTTTACACCTCTAACCATACTTTTCCCATAAATTGAATTTTAATTAACATGGTATAACTCGTAGTCATACATACTTACTATTTATGATGCTGAATTTTCAAACTTTATATCTACTTTATTCTTAAAACTGACTTTGTTGTTTTGGTATATATTCCGTTCAAATATAATTTCCTTCCGAAAAAGATATTTGAAATCTACAAAAAAAATATATATTATTTTATGCTTTTCTATAATTAAGGTTTATTTACAAAAAAGAAAAAAGAACACTCATATCTTTATAGAAAAATAATCATCATATTTATTAATGAGTTTACACATTAAACCAATAAAAAAAGACCAGGATGATATGAGATATTATTCATTTTAATGTTTACTATCTCCATAATTTTAATCTAATTGAACATCTTAGTAAAATAAATTAAAATTCTTTAAACTATGATAATGATATAATATATAAAATGGTTAAATATGATTTTAGTTTTTATATTTATACATGTTTATTTGGCAAACTTTAAAATGATTCAATTTCAAACGTTAAAAATAAATAGATATAATTCTCTTAATCTAATAACATCAAAAAATTTTGATGCATCAAACTACATTTTAGACTAAGATATGAATTGTTTGAATAATTTGACATATTCTAATTCAAATCATATGATAATAATGTGTTTAATATATAAGATTTATATATTAAAACATGAGCATTATTATTATGATATGAGGTTCTCACTTGGCACACGTGTGAGTGGAGGACAGAAGAAGCATTGAAGAAAAGTGAAAAGATGTGAGACATGTTATGTTATGAAGTGTGAATGGTGAGATTTCATTTCATGTGGTGGGATATAAACTTTAAACAATGAATTGGCAAATACAAAACCTAAAAAAGGAATGATTATTGGTTTGATCTTTATTTGTATGTGGTTGTGTTGAATTGCAGAAACATTATGAGTTTGGCTAAAGTCTCCCAAGTTGGTGCCAGTTGTGTTTCAGATTTGATGAAACATGTCGATATATTTAATTTTTACGTTAAAACATGTGTTAGTATTTTATTGATCTATTTAAATTTATTTTTAAAAAAATATTTAAAACAAATAAATCATAAATTATTTTATATACTTTAAAAAAAATTGTCAAAAACAAATTGTTAAAAAAACTTTTTCTTTTTATGAAAATGAAGTTTCTTTGATGAAATTATGATGCTCTTTTTATCTACCAAAGGAAAAAAGGGACCAAATATCATATCATAATTCCAAACTTATCACATCAATTACTGGATACCATTTTCTTTTTGTAGGGTCCTCATCATCACTCTTCTATCTCAAGCTTTAGACAGGTCAAAGATCCTCACATTCTTCCTTAGGTACAAAGCAAAATATCATCCATGGTATTTTCAAATTTTCAAAGTAATTAAATTACATTTTCGTGCAATCCAAAATATATTTTTGAGTTTTAAATTGTACAAGATGAAATCAATTTTCACGTTACACAATTTAAAATGTTTCCAACACATGAATAATTTTAAATTTTCCTACGTGTAGTGTGTTATGCCTAGGTAAAAATTTTCCACTTTGTATTTGCAGCTTCCACTTTTGCTAATCTCACCCTTATTATCTTTCTATAACATCTATCTATGCTTTAGCCTCCATTAAAGTCCACATCATAGGATCGAACTCTGTTTATCGTCTATACCATTCACTGAAGTACATACCCTTCTTTAAACATATATCATTCAACATATTAAAAGTTTTATAAAAGATAGATTTTAAGTCGAATTCAATTTTAAAAAGTAATTTATAAAATAATTTTACATGCTTATATATAATAAATTGATTTTATTTATAGTTGGCGTTAAACTTTCAATACATCTCTCTCATACCAAGATATATACATTTCGAGTATGATACTAGACATTAATATCGATAACAAGTGAAACAATAGACCCAACGAACAATAAGTTTTAATAAAATGTAATTCATGTATATGATAATATGCTAAGAAGTAAACTATAAGCATAATTTAACTTTACAAATATCAGGTTTACGTCACAAATATATAGTGAATTGATTTTATCTCTATTTGATGTGAGACTTATGATAATTTTTATTATCATTGTTTTTATTATGTTTATTTTTATCCTTTATTTGTATTTTTATTACTACTTTTCAAATAATCAAGGTTTTATTAAATAATTTTGGAAGTAGAAGTATTTGATTTTTAATTGTGGAATATTTTGTAGATAATTGAAAATCCCATAAGATTGAAGAATATATCAAGAATTATCATTCACTTACAATTCATTCAAGTATGTTTTCTAGGCCTAGTCAGTTTGGCCCAATTCGATAATGAGCATGCATTGCAAAAATCATTAAATAAAATGCATCACAGATTAAAAAAAAATAATCTTTTGGAGAATATGGAACTAACTGTAAGAGAGAAAGAATGGAGGTGTATTCTAGAGGTTGGAGACGCTCGTTATCTTCATTTTTTTCATCATTTTTCTCTTGTATAATGCATAAAATACTAAATCTCTTATTCATTGAGGTTAAATGTAATATATCTTCACTATTTATGATTTATGCTATATCATATACTTTTTTTTAGTACCCTTGTGTTTTGTTCTCGTTCTTAATTGCATAATTATTTATTGTTTATTTAATAGTATCTAATTATTGGGAAATAATTTAGAACATTGATTGAGATGGTATAGATTTTGCCACTAGACATAGAGCTTTATTAATTAGAGATTTTAAACATATGAATTTAATGCAAACTTTTGATAAAAAAAACATCTAAGGGACTATAGTTTATATTATTAAGATTTAGACTTGTCTGTGAGGAATTAGAGCTTGTTAGCTTGTGATGTAAATGTTAGAGTAAAAATGTGAAATCTCTAATTTCGTAAATTTATTTATTTTCAAGAATTTTAGACTTATATTATTAAAAAATATTATTTTTTTCATTATTTTAAAGTTATTCACATTAATTAGTAAATAATCATAGTTTCATTGATCAAATGCGAGTCTCTTAGGAAAATGATATCCGAACTATTCACTTTATTACTTGTACAATTTGATACATTTGTCAATATCTTAACAAGTTTTTAGGGTCGTTACCGAGAATTGGTGTTTTAGTCAATTGTGTTTTATTTATCAATTTTGGATTAATTTGTTCATAATTTGTTTATACATTTTTTTATTTATAGGTTTTTGTGTATAGTTTAAATTTTATATATATATATATATATACTAACTTTTAACTATTAACTCATCCTTTCTAGTGTCTTTTTGTTTTATATGAGAGACATATCATGATTATGACTGATCAATTACTTTTACGATCTTAAAATTAAACAAGTAATCAAGAGGAATAACAATAGATAAAGAAGACTTTTCAAGAAATCACGAGAAGCAACAATTTATCAGATTCCTCACATCTTCATTTGTTAGATAAAATAGAATAGGTAGATATGGTTGAAGAGGAAGTTCAAAGACAACGTATCATAAGAAGATTATTCAACATTCACGAAGAAATTAAATTTCAGCAATATTGTTAGGCTAGTGGTGAATGCAACCAACATGGAGATGAAGTTTTCTCTTATACATTTGACATAGAACAATTAGTTTCAAGGGTTAACTTATGAGAACCCATACACCTACTTGGCTACATTTTTAGAGATTTATAACATTGTTAAAGCTATAAAGCACATAGTGTGGTTGAGCTTATGGATCCAACCTCTGAAAATCCATAAAGAAGTTGGGTCATTAATGGGCTTATGGATTCAATATGTTCTTCACCACAAAACATGTGTTGAACTCGACAATCACTCTCCAACTTTACAAGTCAGTTTCAAGTTCTTTGCAATCAACACAATTATGATCATTTCCTCTGCATCTTCAGTAAGGAGATTTGTCTCCCCCTCGTCCTTTGCCTCTAGGATCTTGGCTCCAAGTATTTCGAGTTCCATTCGAGTCAAATTGTGCCTGGTGCTTGGTCAAGAGGGTACTTCTTCTTCTTCCTCAGTTCGTGAGCTTTTTATTAGAGTAATATATATATATATATATATATATATATATATAAATATATGTGTGTGTGTGGGAGGGGGAGGGGGGGTTCTTGCGTACACTCTTTTTTCAGTTGGTATATTTTAGCAATGTATATTGGGTTTTAGTAGACAAAAATACTCTCATATATTATGGACTCTAAGTTTTAAGGTCAAGGGTATTTGAATAATTTTCATTCTCAAAACTAAAAAAACAAACAAGAAAACCCCAAACCCTTACTGAGCTTTCTTTCATCGCTCATTCCTCTTAACCCTTTCTCTTTCATCTCTCTCACTCCAACATTTTCTTTGTCATCCCTACAGTAGCCCCAACTGAAAAAATCATAAAGACTCATCTAACTCTAATCCACCTTCCCGACTTATCCAATTTGTTTCTCTCTCATCTTTATCCTCTCTCACATCCACACATAACAACCTGCGACATCGCAATTTGTTGCTCTTATTATGTTCGTTTATTTGTTTTTCACTTTAATAACAAAATAATTGATGATGTTGATGTTGATTTTTGATTGGAGGACTGTGTTATATCTTTTCCCTTTGATTGTTATTAAATTTGTAAAAAAGTAAAGTCTACAATAATTTCAATAATTTAAAAAAAAAAACAAGAAACCCCTAACGAAAAGACGTTAGCATCAACCCATAATAGTTGCGAAACATTTAGTTTCTTGATACCGATTTTGATAAAATCATAGAAATGAAAGGAGTAGAAGTTAAACTATGAGCATTATGGTAACAAATTTATTACGTTTATATTCCAATTTGAAATTCAACTTGTTTTGTTTTTCTTAATTTCACTTTTATGACAAATGGTAAATCAGAATGACAACATCATGTTTACAATTTTGATAAAATCATAGAAATGAAAGGAGTATAAGTTAAATTATGAGCGTGATGGCAACAAATTTATTAAGTTTAAATTCCAATTTGAAATTCAGTGCGTTTTGTTTTTCTTAATTTCACTTTTGCGGCAAATGATAAATCAAAATTACATCATTTTTATATTGATCAAACAAGTTGGAGATGTAAATTGTTTAAAATAAAGTTACATGATGTGATTTACTTTTGAAAGTAATTTTCTGGTCCAACTAAGAACTAACAGGTTCATTATGACCAGTTTACTAATTTCTAGTTGATTTTTAATTAGTTGGTATATCAATGCAGTTATTCTTATAAACTACTCAATATTCTGTAATCTGCTCAAATCTAGAATATGTGTAATTTGTTAGAATATTTTTATTCTTTTTACAAAAATGAAATAAAAATATGCTTATTAATATGAAACATTCGAAAGGTAATGAACGATGGTCGCTTTTCTAAACAAGGGGGCAGAGTTAACAACAACAATTTTCTCTATTCATAACTCTCTTCAATAATTTGTTCATGTTAAATTATTTAGTACAATGTGTAGGAGCTTCATTTTTTGTTATGTTTTTTACGTTGGTTATATGCAGGAAGGTGAAAAGTATATTCCAGAATATTGTTTTTAGCACAAAATATGTTTTTAGAACTATTTTTAAGAGTTGACTTCAGAAATCCATTTTTTGGACAATGACTTACCATCACTTTTCCACATAAGGGTTTTTCTCTTTTGAAAAATATTTCCTGACAACTTAATAGTCAAAATATCAAATTTCCCTAGAGATAAACTACTAATTCTAAAATTTAAAAACGAAATTTAATAACATTCAGAAGGGAAAAGATATAACACAACCCTTCAATAAAAAATCAACATCAACATCATCAATTATTTTGTTATTAAAGTGGAAAACAAATGAACGAACAAAGCAAGATCAACAAATGCAGTGTCACAGGATGCTATGTGTGGGTGAGATAGAGTATGGAGATGAGAGAGAAACAAATTGGATAAGTGAGGAAGGTAGTTTAGGGTTATAAGCGAGTGTTTATGATTTTTTCACTTGGAGCTACTGTAGGATGACAAAAAATGTTGGAGTGAGATATGAAAGAAAAAGGGTTAAGGGTTTGAGGGTTTCTTGTTTTGTTTAGTTTTGAGAATGAAAATCATTAAAATATCATTGATCTTAAAACTTAGAATCCATAATATATGAAGATATTTTTGTCTACTAAAACCCGATACACATTGTTAAAATATACCAACTGAAAAAAGAACATACACAAGTTAGCAAATCCACACACACACATATATATATATATATATATATATAAAACTACGATTACTCTAGTCTATATAAAATAAAGCTTGAATAATGAAATTTTTATTTAAACTTAATGTTTTAATAATAACACAATCTAACTTCTTTTATAAAAAAATTATCACTACTTTTAGTTATTTTATAGATCTTATATGATAGACTTTGATGATTATGAAACCAAATTAAAATAGTGAGTTTATGCCTAATTTAGCTTATCAAATTGACAAGATTCCTACTTATAATTGATCTTTTCTCTATTTAATATAAAATGTCGAAAGTAAATTCCATGAAATAAATGATATGATGCCATCACTTCAATTCAATTTTAATGTATTTAGATGACATTAATTAAATATCAACTTTTTTTATAAGATATTTTACATGTTTTATTCTCAGTATATTTATTTTTCTAAATAGCCGTTAAAACTAATTCTCTATTCATGTTCTATTTTTAATAAATAATATCTTAAATTTAAACAAAGTAACATAAAAGTAAAGAAATTATATAAACAAATATATATTTCATGATATATTAAATTTAAAATTAATATACTCATTAACATGTAAAATAACAATAAAATATTGTAATAATTGAATTTTAATTTAATAAAATACAATAACATGATAAAATTACAGTCAAGTGTATTTAATAATAAATGAATAATAATATATAATAAAATCATTTCTAGTACTTTTTTTATTTTATTCTTAATTTTTGGAAAATCCCAGAAAATAGTGTTTTAGAAGTGGTGGTAGTCTTAAAATAGTGAGACTCGATTATTTTAATATTAAACGGTTTTATTATAAATAGTTTTGTTATAAACGAGTTTCACCATCTCTCTAGAAACCACTTTTCTAGAGTTTTATACCTTTTCTCTAATAATTCTTGATCTCAAGTCATCTATTTGACGATCAGGAAGTGTCTACACGATCCTAGCGTCAAGGCCTTCAAATCCAACTGATCAGTTTGTCGTTTAGAGCAAGCAAGTTTTCATCCCTTTTTCTTGGTATTTTCTTGATCCTTGATCATGCAAAGAAATCTGATTGCATGTGTCAAGTGGTTTCCTTCTTTAATTCTTGACTTAATTTAGGTTCTAAGGTTTGTCTCCAATCATCAATTGGTAATTCGTAGACTGTTTTAAAGGTTCCTTACGGTGGAAGAAGATGTCAAAGTTTTCTTGAACTGTGTCAACTTTATTAAGGTAAGGGAAGTTGGATTTTTATCGTTGTTTATTGAATGATTTTATGCATTTTTAAATAGTTTGTTAGTATTAGATATCTGGAGCTGAAATGTTAAGTTAAATGTTAAAATGAATGTGTGTAATATGGCTGTTGTAAATGTGCATGAATGAACTTTGATTTTTATCTGAATTGAATGATGATTGTGATGCATTGGATTGATTAAATCTGTATGTGGTATGCTTGGAGTGTATAAATATGTTGTGGAGATGTACCTTGGTGAATTGAAGATTGTTTTATTGATTTTATAGTTGATTTGGAGGAAGAGAGGTAATGAAAATGAGAATTAGGAGTCAGAGGCTTAATTGGTCTGTTGGGACAGTTTGGGTAAGTCAAATGTGACTTGTTTGAGTCACCAAAATGGTCAAAAACATGTTTTAAGTCGTAAATTGTGATTTGGGTCCCTAAGTTGATAAATTTGATGTTTTAAAGTAGGAACTGATCCATAAAAGCTTTAGATTGATGTTATGAAGGTTTAGAATCATTTAGACAAGTCTAATTAGGTATATAACACAATATAGGAGTGTTAGAAGTTGGGAAAAATAGTTAGAATTGGTAATTGGGGGTTGAGTTGCATAATTATGCAGAACTTCGTTCTGCAGATTATGCAGACTCGCTGAGCGAATAAATTCGCACAGTGACTCACCTTGGTGAGATGTTCTTTGTCAGGGCATTCGCGCAGCGAATAGATGAGTTGTGCGAATGGTTGAGAGGTTTTGCTCTTTGTTTGCTGATTCGCACAATGAATCAAGACGCTGAGCGCCTGGTTGGGGTCTGGAGCCACTGCCATTTTTATTCGAATAGTGAATAGGTGCGCTTTACAAGTGTTTGGGGAGTTTGAGCCACTACTTGGGGCTCTCACATAATGATTTGGGACGCTATGTGAGGGGTTAGAGTCTGATATTGTACTGTAGAGTTATGCAGTCTCGCTGAGCAAATATAATGGGTGTGCTGAACGAATTGGCTTTAGCTGAGCGCACAGACTTGGTGCGCTGAGCGAGAGGTGAGTGAGCAGAACCCACTGTTTCTGTTTTCGCACAGCGAGTTTGGTGCGCTGAGCGATTAGTCTAGAACCTGTTTTTAATTTTTTTTTATCTTTGTTTTCCTATAACCTTGAGCTATGTTTTGATTATTAGAATGGTGTAGAGGTATCTATGATATTGTATGATGAATGATGTTATATGTTTGGATCCAATGTGATAGTATATGGTTATAAGTATGGTTTCACGGTTGGTAACATGGGTTCCACGAAGGAACTCCTTCGATAAGGTTTTAGGTGTTTTTAGAATGAATACAGGGAGCTCAACATTGGGGGTTATCCTAACACTCTAAGGATCTTTCATTCTCATTTAGAGATGATTGATGCATGTGGTGAGAGTAGTAGGAGATCCTAGTATAGGCGCTACTTGGAGGCCTATTGGGCAGTAACAGACTATAACCTTGTGTGTGGTAGGATGAAACCCATTGGCAATGACTTTGCAAAGCAATATAGGTCACCACAAGTGCATAACCCGTCATAGCTCAATATTCATTCTAAGTCCGAACAGTCAAGTCTAGGTCATAACATGTTAGGATGTCTGAACTAGTTTATCTGCTTGAATAATTAAGTGAATATATAGCTTACCATTGCTTTTCTGTAGTCTGTCTTTGTATGTTTTCTCATTTACGATGATCACCTGATTGATGTGAGTTTAGGGAGACATTTGTTTTAGTTATTCCAACGATAGGTAATAGAGTGGATTCAGTAGAGAAGTCAGACGAATTTACATGTGTATATATTGTCTTTCATAGGTTTGTTTCTTATAATAGTTAATTTATCATATTTGTAAAATTCCTTTTAGTAGTATTTTACTATTAAAAAAATGGATGTTACAAATTTATTTTAAAATTTTAACATTTTGAACATTAAAACTATTATCTTATTCTATATATAACAATGAAAAGAACATAAAAATAATAAAGAAACTATTTCACTTCAATGACTACTTCATAATATAATTACATTTATTTTTTTCTCTTTCGTATAAATATGTAATTTGTATTCTTTCTCATTCATTCAAATTATAAATTATAAGTTAAATATAAAAAAAATTAACACATATTTTTGTTTAAATAAATACAATTAAAATTAATATAATATTAAAGTTTTACCTAATATTACCCCAGGTGCTTTCTTGGAAAATTATCTCTAGCTAATACTTTTTCATATTAAAGAGTATTACTTAGTAACTATTTATTTTCAACCACTCTTTTAAACTTTTTTTTTAGGTAGCTTTAAAAAATTAATAAAATATTACATTTTGACTCATTAAAATAAAATAACATAATAAAAAGTCTCACATGCGGAATAGTATTTGTGACTAGAGCTGTCAAAGAGGCCCTATTATAGGCCCTGGCCCTAGCCCATGTGGGTTGGGGCCAAAAAAGTCCATAGGGCCAAAAATGTCCCTTATTAAAAAAGCTTCCAGGACTAAAAAGCCCCAAAGCCCTGTGGGTCAGGGTCAGCCCATGGGCTTTCTGTTTTATAAAAAAAAATATCCAACAATAAATTGCATTTTTGCATAGAAAATGAACATTTATGTTGAGTGTTATAACTTGGAAAATACATGTAAGCATCTTTATTTTACTTTAATAAATATTTTTACATAATTATTAATTAGAAAATAATAAATAGGATTTCATATTTTTCATCCCTAAATTTAACGTTAAATTGAAATTAGTGTATATTATAACCTTTCACAAATTTTAATCTTCAAACTTATTT